>NC_142846.1:6363636-6666666 GCF_061612785.1 Hesperophylax consimilis
CATAAAAAGGTCACATCCCTTTGGTCCTTTAGTCATGCATCACGTTGCTTTATATACGAGTAGCTTTAGTGAACAATGAATGACTACGCAATTTATAACATCGTTTTACGAGTATATTATCATGTTTATTTGTTTACATTATTTGTCATTGTTTATGGCAAACTTAATCTGAACATTTTTATTTTCCTAGATTAATTTTTATCGTATTATCAATTTGGATTAGACACCTCAATTTTTATTATTTATTATTATTTTTTTTTATAACTATATTTTATTTTTTTGTTTAAATACCCACGGAGCTTTATACAGGGTGTCATAAAATTAAAAAAGGTTTATATTATAGCCTCGTACACTCACATTTAAACTACTTGGTTGAAATCTGGGGAAATACATGTGAAACATATATAAACGAACTACAGGTAACACAAAACAAAGTAATCAAAAAACTATTTCACTTCAAATCTAGAACATCAACAAAAAAATTATATATGGAAACAAAACTATTAAAATGAAGAAAATTATATGAATATAATATATGTCTTCTTATTTACAAAATAAATAATAAACTCATACATACAAATACAGAACTCATTAAAACGTCCCAAGTACACACACACTTTACACGGCAACACGATAAAATACATTTAAACACCATACATACTCATTATGGCAAGCAATCCATTGGTTACGAGGGAAGCAACATATACAATTGCCTCCCAGACGAAATTAAAAATGAAAAAAGTATAGGTACATTTAAAAAAAAATTGATCAGTTTTATGCTCAATCAACAAAACAATGAAAGTGAATAATATCAGTGTGTAATATATTTATGTGTAATATATATGTTATTTCTAGTTAAATAAGTGAAAAATGTAATTTTCTTTTATCTAGAATAAAAAAAAAAAAAAAAAAAAAAAAAAAAAAGTGCGCTATCTTCGGGAGGTGATTCTTCATGATGGTAGGAGTAAAAAAAGATATATGTAACATTTTTTTTCAAATTCCCGTGTTTATTTTACCCTACAAATAATTCAACCTTTTTACTTGAAACTACCTTAAAATATCGAAATTTCAAAAAAAGTTTTTTGCCTTTTTTACTTGTAGAATAACCCTCCGAAGTTAGCGCACTTTACCCCCTGACATCTGCAAGTACGTACATTTTTGAATTGAAAATATAAATAACATAAAAATAAGTAATCTGTTAATATCTACCAAATCAAGGTTAGTAAGTAAATAAGAATAAAAATAAGTTTTTTTTTTTTTTTTTTTTTAAATTTTATTGAAACATATAAACAAGGTTACAATTTTATAACAATATAAACACCAACATTTCAATCACTCTCCTAATAAAGCAGCTGCTTGTGTTTAGGAGAGGACAACAAAATATTTTTATATTTAAACAAATTAAACAAAAAATATTAGTAATTTAACAAAAAATAACAATAAAAGTAATAAAAATATAGGTTAGTTAATAAATGATTCAAAGAATTGAAAAGGCAAAAACATATTTCTAAACAATAAGTAAAGTTATGAGGTGGTGCAAGAGTATTTTAATTTAATATTTTTCGTAGTTTTCTTCCGATCGTATATCAAGGGGTAATTTATTAAATAATTTTACACCCTTAAATATATAGTGATGCTGTGCTGTTGTGGTTCGTGCTAGTGGCACGGTTAGTCCTCCAACAGATATTATTCTTTTGCTAATATTCAATAGTGGTAAATTATTTTTACTAAAGAAATCTTTATGTATTTGTAGAAGTGCAATTTCGGGAAATCTTGAAAAACATTTATAGTTGGATATGGCTTTTTTAAGATGATTTTTATTAATATTTTTTGAATAGTTTCCAATGGGAGTAGGGATGATTTATATGCACCCCCCAAGTCACGATTCCATATTGTAGTACAGAGTGCGCAAGTGCATAATAAATATCTTTTAGTATTTTTAATGATACAATATTTCTTAGTCTAAAAAATATATAGATCAGTTTTCTCATTCTGTCTACTGTGGAATTTATTTGACTTTTCCATTTGATGTTATTATCAATAATAATTCCAAGATATTTTATTTCTTCTTTACTACTAATGTGTATACAGTTTAAGTTACAGGGTGCGATTCTAAGGAGGCAATTTCTTTCGTGAATTTTTATGTTTAGATTTACATTTGAGATATTCCCTGTTAGGCTATAAGGTATAAAATGGGTTTTTTCGACATTTAGTGTCAATAAGTTTTCGTCAAACCATAGTTTAACGATATTTATGGCATTATTAGCTGATATTATGACCTCATTCCAAGAATTTCCTTCAATAGTTATCACTGTATCATCTGCGTAAGATATAATGTTTCCAATGATTGGGAGTTCTAAAAGTTCATTTACATATAATATAAATAGTAAAGGTCCCAAAACAGTTCCTTGTGGAATTCCAAAATCTATATTTTCTATTTCACTTAATTCGTTGTTTACTTTAACCTATTGAGTTCTTTGATAGAGATAACTTTTCAACCATGTTTTAGCTTTGCCAGTAATTCCTATATTATTTAGTTTATTAATTAATTAATTTTGAATGTGAGACACTATCAAAAGCTTTACGGAGGTCAATGAATATACTTAAGCATTTTTTGCCTCTATCTAATTTTTTGTAAATAAGCTTAGTTAATTCTGCGATTACGTCTTGTGTGCTAAGTTTGTGTGCTAAAATTGTTACTAACAATAATAATTTATAAACTGAGTAGAAATTATCGTAATTTATTTTTGGGCTATTGTGTCGTGTTGTGATTCTTCATTCTTTAGCCAACTTTTGGACACTGTAAGGCTAGCTTTAGACTTGTAAGTTTTTTCGTAAATTTACGACTTCTAGCCAATGGGCATATTGGATTTTCAAAATGCAATATGCCCATTGGCTAGAAGTCGTAAATTTACGAAAAAACTTACAAGTCTAAAGCTAGCCTAACGATATACGAAGACGGTTCTTATGACGTCATACGTCCACCATATTGCGTCTAAAGGCGTCAGATATAATGTTGGTAAAAAAAATTGGAGATCGATTTAATGACTGTACGAATAGTTGTAAATATGAAAAAAATCAAACAAATCAGCATCAGAGGTTAAGGATCCAGTTAAACGATGGCTATCCGTATTTAGGTCTGACCGCTCTAGGCCTTGAGCGATGACTGCCTAAATTTATTTCGATTTTCCTGCAAACAGCACAATTGTAAAACCTAAAAATATGGTCTAAACGGTGAGATATAGGTGGATTCATTGGCTTTAATTAATAATAAGCAGTTTATATGTTTCCATAATATTAATATCCGGAGCTATAATTTTTGGAGAAATCCAAAACGTAATTCCCGGAAAACTCCATCGCTCAAGGCATTTATTTAAACACCCCATCGCTAGAGTAGTTGCAACAAAACATGATAAAATAATAGGTTAGGTTAATATAAGTTAGGTTAGTTTAGGTTTGTGTTGACATCCGATCGAGCTAAAACTTGTCAGATAGACTTGTTGTCGATGAAAATACATTCTTACAAATTTTGGTGTCAATCACGTGCAAACATGCGGACATATACGCATTTCTCTGAAATCAGACCATATTACAGCAGTAAGAAATAAATGTCGATACTAGACCAGAGGTTCCCATATTTTTTTGCCCCGTAGACCACTTTCCAAATATACTTTTTTTCCGTAGACCCCTGCCTGCCGAATATTGAATTTACCTAAAACTATTAACGTCCCATGTGATAATCATTTATTTTTTTCGTAAAAAGATTCCCTTCCCTTCCCTGTCCAACAACCGGGTGGCGGTATAGTTCCTCTGTCTTTACATTGTGCAGACAGGGGCACCCTTGTGAGGTATTACACCAAATGAAAATGAAGCAGGATAAGCAACGGGAATTTCTTTCTGTAGCTGGCTCTACAGAACTGCCCCTTAATTTCTTTGTAGGTGCTTATTCCGGTCAGTTCTTCTTGTCACATGATATCCGATTCTTCAACGTTCCATTTCCATAGTCAAAATGTCCTCAAACTTAGTTTTGAAGTCTGTGTGAAGTGCATTTAAATGTTGAACGTCATTATTACCCTGGACGTTTTTCAAAAACAAGTTGGGGAACAAGGAAAATTCGCGGCGTCCAATGTACAATGTTTTGCTTGAATATATTAATTCTGACGAGAAAAGGAACGTAGACTCTATTTATATACCTCAATTAACAACTTTACGAAATATAAAAATACAAATATCAAATAAGTAATATCTCGAACTAGGAAAATTCGCGGCTTCCAATGTACAATGTTTTGCTTGAATATATTAATTCTGACTAGAAAAGGAACGTAGACGTTATTTATATACATACCTCAATTAACAACTTTACGAAATATAAAAATACAAATATCAAATAAGTAATTTCTCAGTCTATTATATTTGTGTTAGGTCTACTGTCATTCACGGAACTCCCAAATGTTGACTTGAGATAAATGGGGGTCCGCTCGAATGTACCCATATTTGAATCTCGTGGACCCCCAATTTTTTTTCTCGCTAACATAGACCCCCCAGCAAGCCGATATCGACCCCTGGGGGTCCATTTAGACCACTTTGGGAACCTCTGTACTAGATGATCGGCATCTGGCAAGGAAGGTTCAATTCTCAGCCGAATATTAAAAAATGTTTTTCAAGACAAATAGATGTATTTTAGTAAAATAAACTTTGTTTTACGGGTTGATTTTTGACTATCAACTTTACTAATATAATTTTGTTGTTGTTGCAGTTAATACCCAGTGAGGATGGACTGGATAAAGAAGATGCGCTGGAAGGCGGTGGAGACGAAGGAACCCGTCATGGAGGAGGATGATGGACTGGAGACTGCTGATGAGAAGCGCCGCCGATGGAGATCAGTCAGGGTCATCTACTTCACAATGTTCCTAATGTCTCTTGGATTCAGCGTGGTGCTGACTGCAGTTTGGCCCTTCCTGGATAAGGTACAGATTCAAATACAATGCCCATGATATGTTTGTGTATTGTACAGGGTTTTCCAATAAGAGGTTTTATTTTGAATAGCCCGCTATTTCGGTAGATGTTACTTTTGAAGCTGTCATTTTTTGACATTTGACAAGTAGAAACTACGCCATTAATAAAAATGGAACGATACACGCTTCAACAACGCATTGAAATTATTAAAATTCACTTGAGTGAATCAAATGCAAATCATCTTGAGTGATGAGGCCCATTTCCACCTCGGTGGCTTCGTCAACAAGCAAAATTGTCGCATCTGGGGTTCGGAAAACCCAAGAGTTATTGTTGAAAAGCCTATCTATCCTCAACGTGTGTCTGTTTGGTGCGGTTTATGGTCCGGCGGAGTCATTGGACCTTACTTTTTCGAAAATGAGGCTGGAGCAACAGTTACGGTGAATGCATTGCGCTATCGAGAGATGATTAATTATTTTTTATGGCCGGAATTGGATGGTATTGATCTGGACAACGTTTACTTTCAACAAGACGACGCTACGTGCAACACAAGCAACAAAACCATTGATCTTTTACGATTGAATATCAAAATAACTCCTCTTATTCGAAAACCTTGTATTTGATATATTATATTGTACATTATTATATTATATATTATATATTGCATATAAGCCGACCGTTTTGCATTTCGTCTATCTGTATATGTTTGTAAGTTCCATTTCGGTTTTCCAAAATCTGTGCATCCACTTTAATATTCAAGCCAGCTTTACTTTGACTAGGTGGCTGGCTAACGTTGACTGTGGTTCAGAAAAGATTGTTTTTTCAAATGTAAAATCGTCGTGTTTATTTTGACTTTCTTATTTGCCTTTTTTCCTCAATATTATGATACCTATCTGCCTGAAGAAAGTTTGAATTTAAGAATTGTTATTGAGAAAGTGACGTTTCTACATGAAATATTGAATCGCTTATAATTAAGTAGGTAGGTATTTAAGTTCCTTCTTACGGTGACCGGATAAATCATCACATCTTTAAAAAGTTATATAAAGTCATGGAAAGTGATGAAACAAAAACTTTATTAACTAGGCTAAGTAGGTTACTTTAGGTTAGGTTAGGTTAGGTTTAATTTTTTTTTCATCGTTTCTAATGACTTTATACCTCTTTTTAAAAGTGTGTTGAATTGTCACTGTGTTGAGTTATCATGGAACCCGGAATTGTGTATCTTAGAAAGGCCAAGGATAAATCATCACAATGGTAATTCATCACATCTTTAAAAAGTTATATAAAGTCATGGAAAGTGATGAAACAAAAACTTTATTAACTGGGTTAAGTAGGTTAGGTTAAAAAATTTTTTTTTCATTGTTTCTAATGACTTTATATCACTTTTTAATAGTGTGTTGAATTGTCACTGTGTTGAGTTATCATGGAACCCCTTCTTACACATCTAAATCCCGTTGCGGATTGTAGGGAGGGGAATGATGAAGATCAGGAAGTTGTGGTAGTGACTGGCTATTCAGATCTAGTCACTAAACGTAGATAAAGACTTTTCAAGCTGCATAATATTTATACTCTGAAATGAGGTCTATTACTAGGTATATTTCATTCCTTTTTATTACATTGTTTGCTAATCTGCAGCTTTTTCTGATTTCCCTGTTTGAGCAACAGTTGTCGTCATCTCTTGTTATTTATTCATTAACACTGTCAAGGAAATCGTAAGGACTTGCATCACTTGAATCAATGATAGGCAGTCCTCTGCGACTTTGACTCGATAACCTTGGAGAGACCAATGTTAGTTTATGGTAATTCAAGCCGTTATTTGAAATTCATGTTTATTTACAATTATAGTACCATAGTCACGTAATGTCACAACTTGAAAACTCGCTCCTTGGTTCTGAACTCAGCAGTTCCGTATTATAGGCGTAACTACCGATGATTTCATCGCGCTGTTGATAGCCAGTCCGATGTTGATAACGCAATAAATCAGAATTCGATATACGCTGGCAACACTAGCGCATCTCTCTATAAAAAAATACTAATAAATCGGCAATGTCGTATTGAAATTTATTAACTTTAACATACAATTTTCAGTCCGTATAAACTTTTTGACATTAAAAAAGGAGACAATTATTTCATGATGTCATTAGGCATCACTCAAAACTAACGAAAATAGAACGGAATCAATTAAGTTTGTGGATCGTGTATATGATTTGTTTCAGTTCTAAGAGCTTAGTTAGTTCACCCCCATTCATTTATGAGCCGGTTATTTTGCATAACGAACGAAACATTATCCAAAAAGTTGTGCATAAACAGCGTATCCGACACCTTTGAAGCCGCGCTAAAAGTAGCGGCTTTTGTCTACAGACTGTTGGAATCATATATCGCTAAATGACCATTAGTAGTAGTGTATGGCGAGAGATATTTATTTAATTATTTATATATACGCCTAAAAAGGCTTTTACATAGAAGTGATACATGATGCAGTTTACATAGGAGAATATCTGTATTATACAGGAGATACTGACAGTAAATAGATGTAAGCCATTGTAAAGTAGGTACAAAATACACAATTGTAAAATTGTGATAACAAGTATAGTGATAAAATATTAAGAAATAATTTAAAAAAAACTAAGAATAATATAAAGTAAAAAAGAAATTACAACAACATTACATATAAGACAAAAAAATTAAAAATAATTTACCAACGCTACTCTAATTTGTAGGATTCGACAAAAAGTGTTGGTATAGATTATGCTTAATTCTATAAATGGATTCAATAAATAAATCAATAGCACCCCCATACTTGTTGCCCAGGTTATGCATCCTATTGGTCAGTGAGTGTGTCTGATAGTTGGTCGTGTATGTACTGCAGAAGAATGTTATATTTTGTCTTGTATTCCTAGTCGGCACATGGAGTTTAACAGTGGAAACGATGGCAGGACTATCAATTAAGTTTTAATGACTCTGTGTAAAACAACCAAGTCTGAAATAATTCTCCTGTCAGACAGTGTTATTAGATGCACTTTTTAATGTAATCAATAGGAATTCTGAGCTTAAAATTTACGTACAAGAAATTTGTGCTGAACTCTTTCTATATTATTGGAGTGAACTTTATATAAAGGGGACCAAATAGGCGAATTATACTCCAATTGACTTCTGACTAATGAAATATAGAGGGCTCTCATAGGTAGTAGATATGCTGAAATAGACCAAGTAATGATACGCATAGCGTAATGCGTCGCCTACCTAATTGAAAATTGTCATAAATGTGTCGAGTTTTAAATATTTCTAGTATTTTTGAATAATGTAACTTTTTTTATTTTCGTATTTTATTATGTCAATGTTCTATTGCTTATTCATGGTGGCCCACAATACAAATTCCACGACCACGTAGATGACACCCCACTGTCAGTACGAGTATATTAAAAGGGTTTTCGTCTTTGCTTTGGTTATGTTTGGTGACTAGATCTGACTAACCAGGAACTTCCAGCCTTCATCTTGCCCCCCTCCTTCCTCTCGATTTCCCCTTCCTCTGATTTAGACCCAAAACAAGTGTATGCCAACTTACTCCGGGCAGATAGAAACACTTCTTTGTATCACATAATAAAGGAGTTTTTAATTTTTTATTAGTGCCTTTTAATTTCGTAGCAGAAGTCGCCGGTTAGGAGCCGTGTTCACAGATGCGTCTGGTTCCCACTAGCGTGTCGTCGGTTCTATTAATCTGTTAAGCTAAGTCCTCCAAAATTGCACGAGCAACATTTTCTGCTTATAATAATGTTAGAAGAATTTTCTTAAATATTGTCATTCATAACCCGGGAATGTTTGTCATTCTTATTTTTTTTAGTCTCATTAAATTGTTTCAATAACTAAAATATATATTTTTGGTTAAATTTTCAACCTATTCTGTCGCATGGAACTTGATATCGCATTATGCAAGACGATACAGCCAACACAATGATGGCTTTGAATAAATTTGACATCGGTTAAATATTAATTATGCATTTCTAAACCGACCTAACGAAATTTAAATTGTCTTTAATTAACATTTGACCAGCTCGTAAAGAACTGTGATTTACAAAATCAAAAGTATGTCAAGGACGATTCGACTATAATCTATGACTTAATCGAGGTTTGATCAATTCTGGCCTTACTATTTTGGGTTAGTGTACGCGTGTAAGACGTTATAGACCTTCTTTGCATACAATTGTAAGATGGGCTAATAGTTGTAATTGAATGCATTTTCTGTTCCTGCTCTACACTTTCGGCGAGACTGCTCAGGAGAAACAAAGTCGAGGGTACCCACCGCTTCTCCGAACCGTTTTAAGGACCAACTTCTCAAATCCCCTGACTGTTCCTACACAGCACAACATACATAGGGTTTTCCAATAAGAGGTGTTATTTTGATATTCAAAGAAAAATGCCATATTTTAATATAAATGATCGAATGTTTATTTCATTATAAAGAGGAAGGTATGCCGTTAATAGTGAAAAATAACATCAGTCAAATGACCGCCACGACCACGCCTACAGGACCATATCCTTTTCATTAAATTTTCCATAACCAAATCGCAAAGTGGCTGCCTTATGTCCTCGATAGCCTCACGAATTCCATTTTTGAGGTCTTGAATCGACGCTGGGCTGTTGGCGTAGACCTTCTCTTTCACGTGGCCCCAAAGGAAGAAGTCGCAAGGTGTTAAATCACAAGATCTCGGTGGCCAATTGTGATCACCTCTTCGAGAGATAACACGCTCCGGAAACTTTTCCCGTAAAAGATCAATGGTTTCGTTGCTTGTGTGGCACGTAGCGCCGTCTTGTTGAAAGTAAACTTTGTCCAGATCAATACCATCCAATTCCGGCCATAAAAAATCATTAATCATCTCTCGATAGCGCAATCCATTCACAAATAACACCTCTTATTGAAAACCCTGTATATACACACCAAAAATGATTAGGTGTTCTCACCATCATCAATGGTTCTCACCCAAGGTGAGAAGAGTTTTTCATTTTGTTCTTGTTCTTGAAGTTAGTGGAGAGACATCATTTACAAATAAAAGCCTGTACGTTAGAAAGGAAAAGCAACTGTTTCCCAAAGGGATCAATAACATTCATTCTTCAAAGCATCTTCCATTGATATAGTGGCAGAACAACATTCCCACCTATTGTCGGTTTTCCAAGATACCACTAGACACTGTTACTAGGCTTCATACATACTTCAAAAAAACAAGTCAATAATGCATAATCAGCCACAGTAAATCAATGCTGTTATGACAAACGATTTTGCACTTTGATAAATTATTGTAAAATTTGTTTGTTGCACTTTATATCATGCGTGACTAATGTCTCGTTTTGTTTTGTATGCACTAACTGCAAGTTCACGATCTATTGTTTTTGACGGACGCTATTTTGCGTTTTTCATTTGATTAATTAATAGCAATCTGTATATTATCACGGTTGGTCACTTTGCAATCAGTCGATGAATAATATAAACAGGAATACGGAAGTTTTCCACAAGACAATAAGATGAGATTCAACACTCTTGGACAATAGTTGAATAGTTTTTATCTTTAGATGTTGGTTATTATTAATAAGTATATTGATTGCATCAATATCATCGTTAAGTTATTTAACATTAACTTTGCGAATTTTGTGGATTATGTAAAAGACCTATTTCAATACTATTCCTAAATGGAAGTTATATTTTTGTAAACCAGTCAAATCGCTGTATTTTTTAATTTATGTTCTTGATATTTTTAATTTTGTTTCTCGCATATACTTATGTAATTTTATTTTTATTATTTCTTTCTTTTCTTTCTTATGTTTCAAAACTGTCATTAAATTTGTACCACCCACATGTAAAAGCCCTCTGGGCGTTAAATAAATAAATAAATAAATAAATAAATAAATAAAAATAAGTTACATGCCAAGGTGGGATTTAGCCTTCTCCACAAATTTTCTCCATTTGCTGCGGTTTCTGGCCATTTGTCGTCAGTGTTGCCAACTCAACTACTTCAAAATATGCTAGAGTGATGGGAAAAATATGCCATAAATATGCTAAATTCCTTTAAAAAATGCAAAAAAAAAAGCCAACATAAATTTAACTTAGTATTTGTTGAGAAATAGAGTGATGGGAAAAATATGCAAGAAAAATGCTAAATTACTTTAAAAAATGCCAAAAAAAGCTAAAATAAATTTAATTTAGAAATAAAATCAGTGAAATAAAATATCAATATCTTCATCTTCATCTTCTTCTTCTTCATTAACAGCAGCTGAAGTGGAAGGCTGAGAAACGGAGTCGTAACTTTCTTTGGTCCCAATGCAGCGTAGTACTTTGTCAGGAACAGTGTAAGAATAACAGCACTTTCCTGCTCTCTTTAGGCCAAATCTCACGTACAAAATGGCATTTGGGGTTCTCACCGCCAAACGATTTCGGAGTTTTGTTTTGACCGTAAATACACGTTCAATGTCCGCATTTGAATGCGGCAATGTTAAAATAGACATTGCAAACTGACATCACCGAAGGGGTTATTATTAGCTGCATCTTTATATTGCATGACTTCATTCCAAAACTCTACAGTGGAAGTCAAGGATTCCCATTTAATGTAAACTATGTTTCTCCATTGAGACACCAGTTTTTCAATCGATATCATTTTTGTTAGTTAAAAAATTGGTTTTTATTATTTTCATGTTTCTGTAAAAATAAGCCAAATAAATATGCTATATGCTAAAAGCATAATAGTTATGCTAAACATGGAGTAATTATGCCAAATTTAGCATATAATATGCTAACTTGGCAACACTGTTTGTCGTCCAGTCCTTTTTGCTTTTATCCTCTTCCACGTAGTCAGTCCATCTCTTTCTCCAGTCTGCCTCTGAGTTGCTTCCACTGATGTACTCACTTAGTCACGATTTTCGCTAACTTGTCATCTGGCATTATTACCACTTTGGGAGCAAGGTTTTCTTTCAGATTCTCAAGTTCATAACTTATTTCAAATTTGTTTTTATTTTTCCATTTTCGTCAGTCATTGATGAAGTCATCATTATCAGCCTCTATTTGATATAGGCATTCCAAAGCTGAGTCTGTTATCCTCTGGTCCGTACTTTGCTTTACCACATGTTTATTTATTTATCAGCATAGTATTCATTACCGCAGCTGTACGTATATCCACTTATGAAAGGCCTATCCAATCAACAATCATCCACACCAGAGAACGTTAAAATTTTCGTCTAACTTTTGATCATCAATTATTTTTCTCTTGAGGGCCACTGACTGACGAGATCCATCGGCTGTTCATCTCTGAGCGATATGTTCTGCCCATTGCTATTATTATTTTTGGTGTACTTAATGTCTTTTGTTTTATTTTCCATCGATAAATTTTCTCTTCATTCTCTCAATTCTCATCGAAATGGTCGATGTTCATTCTTCTTTTCACCTCGCGTGCATCTTTTTATCCTACCCTGAATTATTTTCAATTATTAAACCTCTTTTTAATTAGTTTCGCATGTTTCTTATCCATGTAGGTATTGCGTTAGTACGGCTGATTCATCAATATCCTGTTAAAAACGTGATGGAAAGCCATTTACTATTAAAATATTAGTCCATGGGAACGCGTGTTAATGCAGCTGCTCTTTTCCTGATAAATATAATGACGAAATGTGACAATATTTCGACATCCTCGTAACACATTTGGGTTTTACTGATAGTTTGCTAGGAAATATGTCAATTCATTCGATAAATAATAATAATTTGACCTGATTTTTATTTTTATTAGTAATATTTTATATCAATAATTTTTCAACGTGTTTGCGTCTAAACTCCACCCCAGTTTTGCATTACTTCCTGTTTCACAAAAAATACATGTATTTACGGATTGTTGTAAAATTGTTTCGTACAAACAGGTCTCCAACGCGTCTTGGAAGGAGTTTATAATTAAATGGTTCTTTTAGATTAATCAGGGATTTATTAATACTCCACGTATTATAATGGTGACTCGGTAGTCGACCTAACTAGAAGCTGGCTATTTGGAATCTGAAACAGTAAGTTTCTCTGAGAGCCTTCCCACTGGCCCTGGCGACTACTGGCCACTGGCTCCATCTTGCGGACTTCCACGCAAGCTCTATGCACTGCCATCTGTGCGGGCATCTATGAAGCTCTTACTTCCCAACAATTTTTTGTCCCAGATAAATGTAATTGCCGACTTGTTTCAGCTCGGTGTCATTAATCTGTAGGTCATTCAGTAAGTTTATCACTTTTGGTAAAGTAAGTTAATTTTGATGATAACATAAACTTGTTCTGACTGTATTTGAATGTATGAAGAAGTTTTTAATTACGTTTTTTTTTTGAAAACTGTTGGAAATTCCCTTCACCGAGAAAACTTACTGTTAAGAAATATTAAAATTACGAATATTTTTAATGAAATATTAGTCGGAATGCGTGTTCTTAAAAATAATAATATTTTCGCATCTCGTCCATTATATTTATTCAAATATGGATATATGCGTGAACACGTGTTCAGATATATTCTGAATGACTATTATTTTATAAGTAGTCAAATTTTTAGCAGTATTATGGTTTTAAAATCGTACTCATTTTTCTCCGTGTACGCTGATTCATTTCGCTACACTGCTTATTTAGTTTTATTGGAATTATGACCTTAGTTCATAAGGCGAAGCTTAATGCCAAATCACTATTTTGATTAATCTTTATAACGAATTGGTATACATTATGAAAACCAAAAAATATGCTTTAGTTAAATTGAAGGTTTTCCTATCGCTTCGCTCGAGTAATTCTACTTTGTATTCACAAATAAAAAAATAATTTACTCAATAAAAAATATAAATACAAACTACTACAAAAAATATTTTTTCAATAGAAATGTATGAACGCATAAAGGAAACAACTTTTAAAAAATTCAGTTTTATAGCTAAAATTATGTATGACAGTTTCACTTGATTAACTTTTTTGCTTTCTTATAAAATTATTTACAAAATAAGTAAAAAAACAGTTTTTTTGCTTGAAACGAACGTTTCTAGACTCCGTTTGTCAAGCGATTTTAATGCTTATTACCTACGAATTAAGGTATACCAAGAATATACACATTTTTGGCTTATGGCTTCCCCATAAGCTAGATTTCATAAATCTTTTTATAGTAGGTTCCCTACAATCGACCAAATTACATCAATGTTTCCCACCTGTTAATATTACTGCCGCCTTGGGTCTTATTTGTTCAAATTCCTGGATTATTTAATTTATTGGCCTTTGTGGTAAAAGTGAGTTGCATTTTATACCTACATCATTGTTATATTATCTACTGAAGCATTATCTCCCCGATACGAATGACATATTGAGTCATTCTGCGGCCTAGCTGCAGATTAATTGCATTGTTATATGGTTGTATTGTTCCTAACTGAGAACTTTAGACTTGACGATTCCCCAACGGAAGTTTATGGATGTCGGAGATAGTCTGAATGACTCAATGAGATAATAACTTAAAACCACAGACATAGGAATTAATAGACGAGAAGATAATGGCGACGGGTAAAATCAACTGTTGAAGAACGAAGGGAGTAAGGCTGACTGTGATTCGTCAATAAATCAATCTGACAGTAAATAGGCATCTCGCATTATAATATCACCATTTACTTCTTAAAAGTAAAACCTGCTTTTGAATGAATAGACATTTTTACATGGGAGCGCAAATTACTCGCCACGTTATGAACAAATTTGCGAAGTCCAAATTCTGCAAAAAAATTCGGTTCCATTTTCAGAGTCGAATATTTCGTTTAAGTATTTAGTTAAGACACTTTTATAAATGTTCATAATTTACTTCCCAGCAACCAACCAGCTTTGTGTTTCGCGTCCAGACGTTTCTCGATGTGATAGTATATGTTTCTAAAACTGATCTATATTATACGATGTGAATATGCTTAAAATAAAGTAAAATAATGCTTATATATGGAATGTAATACGACAATTGGGTTTATTCTCTTTTTCACATCTATTTTTACAAGTTTTCATAGTACAAGTCAACATTTTGCCGTGTTATTTCGTAAAATGAACCGATGATGCCTCGACCATAGTTCGCACAAGAATGATGACGTCACGTTTTCAAATTTCACTTGAGGCCATACGCGAGCACAGCCGGCTCCAATGGAACCGGTATGGGGAGTGGGGATAATACGCTTTTAATCACTTAGGGCAGGTCTACTAATATTCATATGTCTATGCTTAAAACGTATTATGTGTAACACAAATTCTTGAAAATCCTTTTGTTTGTTTGCCTATTTAACAAAAAAAAAGAAAATACGGAAATGCCAACGATTGTAGTGGCAGACAATCATATACTTTTTACTTTTACGAGTACCTTATTCTAATAACGTGGATATTGAAACGCTTTTTCTATAAATTTATCTGTCCTTTCTACAACTCACTTGCTGTAACTTTCTAAACTATAGTACATTATGTTTTCTCTTTACTTTTTATAATAACTTAAAACAAAAAAAAAACATTTTCTACTTATATATTTTATACTTTAGGTAATTGGAAATATAATAATAATAATAATAATAATATTATTAGCTTTTTGGAAAATATTATGTCCTTTTGGAATACCAATTTACTTATCAATTTAAAAGGTAAGAAAATAGTAATACCGGGCATTTCAATTAAAAGAGGAATTTTTCAAGGAGACTCATTGAGTCCTCTTTGGTTTTGTTTAGCATTGAATCCTCTATCTAAAATGTTAATTAAAAGCAAGTTTGGAATAAAAGTTAAGGGTAATACAAGGGAGAGTAGTACAATTTCGCATTTATTATATATGGATGACATAAAATTATTTTCGAATTCTGAACAAAATTTAGAGAAAATGATCGAGGTAGTTAAAAACTTTTCAGATGATATCAAAATGACTTTTGGTTTAGATAAATGTAGAACGATCCATATAGAGAAAGGCAAAATTGTAGATGGGGACGAGAGTATATTTAGAAATTTCCAAATTACTAGTATGAAAAGGGATGAGGTTTATAAGTATTTAGGATACCCACAATCAAATAGATTAGACCATAGTAGTATTAAAAATGATGTTAGGATTAAATTTCACAATAGGATCAGGAAAATTTTAAAATGCAATCTATCTGCTAAAAATTTAGTAAAAGCAATAAATACTTGGGCAATACCTCTATTAACGTACTCATTTGGCATAATTAAATGGTCTGATACAGATTTAGATAACTTAGAAAGATTAATTAGAACTACGCTAACAAAGTTTAATTGCCATCATCCAAATTCAGCTATAGAACGAGTTAATTTACCTAGAAATTTAGGAGGTAGAGGTATAGTCAAAATAACTTCTTTGAAACATAATCAGGTAGAAATGCTAAGAACTTTTTTCCATAGGAAAGCTCATAGCTCAGAAATGCACAAAATAATTTGCAAGGCAGATAGAAATATTACACCTTTAAATTTATACTATGAGAATGCCAACATTTTTATAAATCCCAACCAGGAATTATTAGATTCCTGGTCAAATAAAATTTTACACGCAAAACACTTCAATTATCTCAACCAAACGTATGTTGACAAAATTTCGTCAAACAAATGGTTGAGTATTGGAGAGTTGAGCGCAGAAATAGAAGGATTTATGCTTGCCATTCAGGATAGAGTCATTAATACTAAAAATTATAGAAAGCATATAATCAAAGATACAAATCAAATTGATGATTTGTGTAGAAAATGTTTGGCTTTTCCGGAAACTATAGAACATATTATATCGGGATGTTCTATATTAGCACCGTCCGAGTATACATTTAGGCACAATCAAGTTTTAAAAATAATTCACCAAAATTTGGTAATTAAACATAACTTGATTGACTGCCGTAATGTAGTACCATATTATGAAAACGAACCAAATTCATTTTTAGAAAACGAATTTTATAAAATATATTATGATAAAACTATACTAACAGACCGAGCGATTAGTCATAATAGACCCGATATAGTTTTACATGACAAAATTAAAAAAATAACTTATATCATTGATGTCGCTATTCCAAATTCCTGTAATATTCAAAAATCTGTTAGTGAAAAAATAAGAAAATACACAGATTTAGGAAATGAAATAAAAAGAATTTGGCATTCTCAGACTATAAAAATATTACCATTCGTTATTTCGGCTACTGGCATTATACCTAGCTCTCTAATTAAAAATTTAGGCGTATTAGATCTATCAAAAAATTATATATAAAGATGCAAAAGTCGGTCATTTTGAATACATGTAGGATAACAAAAGATTTTTTAAATATTTATGTTGAGGGATCAGTAGGATTTATAGGCCCTGTTAGAAGTTCTACCGAGCCAAACCCTCTGATATGAAAATATCTGGAGTCGGTGAATTATTTTCCCATTTGATCTCTGGTGAGTTGACGTGTTGTTCTTGTATTGTTTTGTATTTATTTTGCTTATATAATGCACTTACATAATGTTGATTGACTAGATGATCATTTGTGGAAAAGTGAGTGGAAGGGTTAAGTTTTTCCTTTGGGGAAGATTTAACCCGGACAACTAAATCGGAAGTAAAAAAAAATAAAAATAAATGTTTATTCCGGTATGTGGGGAGGTTAGTGCAGTCCCACACATTCCATATATTCCAGATATAGTAATCGTTTATAAATAAATCGAAATATAGTAGGTTTTCATTTCTTATTTATACTATTTGTTTTCATATATTATGTTATTATATACTATTTGTTATTATGTATTATATGTGTAAAGAAATGAAAATGAATAAAAAAATCTTTTTCTGGTAAACTAATGTTTAAGACAAGATTTTTTATGCATAGCACAAAGGGTAACAATTATTTTTATAAGCAATAATTATTAGCCTGAAACACCCATCCAAATTGAAAAATCTCCTGATAAAAGATACATGACGCCATTCAATGTGGATGAGTGTTTCAGGCTAATAATTATTGCTTATAAAAATAATTGTTACCCTTTGTGCTATGCATAAAAAATCTTGTCTTAAACATTAGTTTACCAAAAAAAAATAATATTTGACAAGTTCTAGTATCTTCACCAAAAAATGTAGACAATTTGTCTCGACGCCATCTAGTGAGAGAGTTAGCACTTACAATGCCTTTCTCATATAAAATAAAGTTGGTTGTTTCAGGTGAAAAAATGTAACAAGCAGTAATTGTTGAATGAAACACTAGTATATATTGAATTATTTCGCGGATAAGAGATAAGCCGCCATAGCTCAGTGGTCAGAGCTGTCGACCGGAAATCGAAAGGACACGGGTTCAAGTCCCGTTGGCGTCATGTATCTTTTATCAGGAGATTTTTCAATGTGGATGAGTGTTTCAGGCTAATAATTATTGCTTATATAAATGAGAATGAATAAAGTTAAAAAAAAATTGTGTAATTTAATTTACTAACTATTATGAATATTATTAAATTCTTCAAACTGTAAACATCACCCGCCATAACACAGGGGCATCCCTAGCATGGCATCGTTTACTTTTCTTGTAGTCATTCATGTAGTATAATGAAATTCACATTGTTACTGTCAAAAAACTACATTATGTCTAATCTGTATCTCATTCCAGTACACAGATAATGCGTTAAGTCTTCATCGGGCATCCCCGACTTCTTCTGCAATTGAAACAACTTTCTAAATTTTTTCTTTTTATTTTTTTTAATTTTTTTTTTTTTTTAATTTTTTTATTATTTTTTTTTTTTTGGGAAACTTTACTGGGGTAATAACCATTAATAATTTGTAATATTTTACTCAGAAATCAATTAAAAATCAGTAATTGAAATTAAAATACCTATCTACAAATAATGTAATGCGTCTGTAAGTGGGCTACCCACAGTTTAATAATGCCTTCAGAGGCCGAAACAGCTGTCACGCGTTATGATAATTACACAGCAGAACTTGTTTAATAATAAACTGTTTTTATAAACCCAATAAAAATATTATTAAATATATAAAAAAATAAAAAATTAAAATGGAGTTCTACATATTAAACTTAATAACAATAAATAACTTTCTAAACACTCCTGAAATCGGTCCAGTAGTTTTTGAGTCTATAGGGGACAAACAAAGAAATATCCATTTTTAAATATATAGATTTCATGATAAAATTTTCCTACCTCTCAAAGTGTTACATAATATTTTTATTATTTTATAAAAAATCGAGGCTGTATCGACAACATCATTTTTTTATTTGAATAACTATATAATTTATGTAAATGTTTCGTCTAACCTTCACATAAAAATGGTACCAAAGGTTATCTATAACACGATCATATATTATGTAGCAAAAAATACGATCAAGAAAATAGACATATTCGCTTGTGTAATTTAATTCGTGGACTGATAATGTACCTACAAAGGCCAAATGTCCTGTCAAAGGTGGATGAACGATTGGAAGAAAATTATTTAGAGTAGCGGTTATAATCCTTGACCTTGTATCTTGATGTTGCCGGTTAAATTCCCGTCAAGGTTGAAATATGTGTCTTTATAATATTTTTAATTTTAACATTACATATTTAATAGGAGTCACCTACACATATTTTTAAAAACTTTAAATAACTAACTAACCATCACGCCGTTTTCCGCAGGGATAGGCAGATAAGTCAAACTCGGTTTTGGAACACACTCCTTGCCTCATTCACATTCATACATCGTCTCTTACATACTCTTCTATTATTCTGACTCTTGACATGGCCCGACTCAAGTATCTGATTCACTTGATCGTGTCATGTCTGATCGGGCGTTCCCGACTTATTTTACCATTCACATAAAGCATTCACATTCCTTATACCCCTTTCTTCGTTCATTCGCTGTACATGCCCAAACCATCTTCCTTTCTTAATCTTACTCATTACGCTTACACAGCTCTCCATTCTTTGCGGTTTTCAAAACTTTGACACGATAAAACATGGTTTTACCACTCATACGCCTCAGGGATATCATCTCTACAGCATTCAGTCTACTTTCATCCTTCCTCTGCCTTATCCACGCCTCACTGCCATCCTTCTGGGTAGGTACCGGTAATCCATTGTGGACTGATAGCTTCGCTTCTTTGGGCAAGTTTTTGTTAGCAGCAACCGCGTTCAGTCCTCCATTAATGGAGTTACCTGCATTTACCCTTCTTTCAATATCTCTGTCAGCCTTCCCATTTCTCGGTAATATACTAAAAATATATATGCCAGTGTATAAATATATGCCAGTAGTATAAATATATACCAGTCGTATAAATATATGTTAGTAGGATAAATATATGTCAGTAGGATAAATATATGTTATTAGTACAAATATATGTCAGTAGTATAAATATATGTCAGTACTATGAATAGATGTCATTAGTATAAATATATGCTATCAGTACAAATATGTATCAGTAGTACAAATATATGTCAGTAGTATAATTCGTACCTCTCAACTGCCCCTTTATTATACAGGGTTTTCCAATAAGAGGTGTTATTTTGATATTCAATCGTAAAAGATCAATGGTTTCGTTGTTTGTGTGGCACGTAGTTGCCGTCTTGTTGAAAGGAAACGTTGTCCACATCAATACCATCCAATTCCGGCCTTAAAAAATCATTAATCATCTCTCGATAGCGATCCATTCACAGTAACTGTTACTCCAGCCTCATTTTCGAAAAAGTAAGGTCCAATGACTCCGCCGGACCATAAACCGCACCAAAAAGTCACCCGTTGACGATAGAGAGGCTTTTCAACAATAACTCTTGGGTTTTCCGAGCCCCAGATGCGACAATTTTGCTTGTTGACGAAGCTACCCAGGTGGAAACGGGCCTCATCACTCAAGATGATTTGCATTTGATTCACTCAAGTGAATTTTAATAATTTCAATGGGTTGTTGAAGCGTGTATCGTTCCATTTTTATTAATGGCGTAGTATCTACTTGTCAAATGTCAAAAAATGACAGCTTCAAAAGTAACATCTACCGAAATAGCGGGCTATTAAAAATAACACCTCTTATTGGAAAACCCTGTATTATTCTCATTATCATGATAATAACCTTTTGTCTGTCTCTTTATTTTAGGTTTGTTTATCATAGATACTAAGTGTCACAGTCAACACGTAAATTTTTGCTCCACACAAATTAATAATTATATTAAAATTAAGAACTTAAAGTAGTGTTTTTCACCCACGAGTACTTTACCATAATCAAAAATTAACATTGTGTACCAACAGTTGCAGCTGCCTAACCGGTAATTCTTTATTATTAATTTAAAATTTCAACTGTCACTGGATTCCATTAGACACACACATACAAAGCCGATTAGAAGGAAGAATACTAATACAATCAAAGTTTTGAAGAGTACAAGTGAAACGCCCACCCACTTCTCGCCATAGACAACGCATGAACAGGGTTGTCACTGCATCTTATATAAAGTATTAACATACAAAATCCAATTGCAAGATGAGTACCACTGATGCACTATCATATATCAACAAGGCTAAGGAGGAAATTAGTGCTTTATATAGTAATATTACTGATCCGGCACTAAAACTAACTAAAGATCAGATGACTAAATTACTCAACAAACTTTCCAACCTCTCTGGCACCATGCTGGATGTTGGTGTCAAAGTTGGAATCCTCAAGGGACAGGTTAAGTCGTATGAACACATGGTCTCCTCCAAATTGATAGAATCAACCCCACAACATGAATCTTCATATTTACCAAATTGAACAATGTGCGAAGCTGCCGACGAGCTCGAGGAGAGGAAAAAACGTTCGAAAAACATTATTATTTTCAACTTTCCTGAAAGCTTGGCCTGCTCTCAAATTGACAAAATTACAGATGACACGACAAAAATATCAAATACACTAACGGCCATAAACTCAACCATCACCAAGGCCAACATCACAACCTTTCGTCTGGGGATAAAAAAAACGGACAAACCCAGACCTCTTAAAGTGATGCTTGACAATCCCAGCCAAGCCATTGATATTTTGCGAAAAAAAAATAGCATAACAGAGTACCCTGGCATTAAAAATTATTCCGACCAAACTCCAGCCCAAAGAAACTATCTCGCCAATTTGCGATTAACCCTAGACCAATGAACCCAAGATGGTGAAATAGGTCTCACAATCAAATATAAGAACAATAAACCTGTTATTGTAAATACAAAAAACTCCCCACGAAACTAACATTTTACTACCAAAATGTTAGAGGTTTGCGTACCAAGCTCAACACCCTAAGGTGTAATATTCCAACGATAAATAACGATGTGTACTGCCTAACAGAAACCTGACTTCATGAAAAAATATCTTCCCCTGAATAAGGCTTCACCAACTACGATGTTTACCGGCTGGATCGTGAAAATATTACTGGCGGCGGGGTTTTAATATCGATCAGAAAGATGTTCCATTCAAAACTATTAAAACTAAAAAATAAAAACATTGAACAAATAGCTATATTAGTGAAACTCAAAGCAACAAAAATAATAATTGTGTGTGTGTATATCCCCCCCCAAGTTAGTGCTGATGTGTATTGTAAACATTGTGATGAAATTGAATCTTTGAAATTGAAATATCCTGATGCAAAATTAATAATTTTTGGGGATTTTAATCTCCCAAATGTAAACTGGGTACAACCCACTGAGTCTTCAAATCCCATTTCTGCTAAAGCCCAATTAATCATTGATATCATCAACTTTCTCAACCTTAAACAATTAAATCATGTTAAAAATATAAATGACAGAATTCTTGACCTTGTCATATCAAACATAAATAATAGTAATGTCAGTGAATCGCGTGAATCAATAGTATCCATTGACTCTCATCATCCCCCTTTACAAGCGATCATTTATTTGGCACCCATTGAACTCCTTAGTCCCCAACCTCCCGTTCACGAACTAAACTACAAGAAAGAGGATTATAATCAAGTGCGCTTATATCTTTCTTCGCTCAATTGGTCCCGCATTTTTATGTCTACAAACGTAGAAGAAGCAACAAATGTGTTCAACTCAAACCTTTATGATACTATTGAAAATTGCATACCAACTTCTATTGTAAAACGTAACGATTGTTACCCAAAATGGGTTAATACTGAACTAAAAAAACACATTCAATGTAAAAAAATTGCCCACATTAACTTTAAATCCAATAACTCCACTGACTGCTATAAAAAATTTTCTGTTTTGCGAAATAAATGTAAAAGTCTATCTAAAAAATGCTACTCAGATTATATTACAGATGTAGAGCAGACTGTCAAGTCAAATCCAAAACATTTTTGGAATTATGTGAATTCTCTTAAAGACAACAACGGCTGTCCTCGATCAATGTATTCAGGGCGAAAACATGCTGACAGTGATCAAGAAATAGTTGACCTCTTTGCTGATCATTTCTCAAGTGTTTATGAACATAAAAATGATAATGTAACTATACCTGAATTTAAATACACCAATGTAACTGACATATCAACATGCCACATTTCTCTGGATGATGTTAATACAAAGATCAGATCTCTAGATTGTAAGAAGGGGTCAGGTTCTGACAAAATTCCACCGGTATTCATAAAGGAATGCGCTCAGTTTATAGCAGCTCCACTTCAACACATATTCAGTCACTTCAAACTGGAATATATCCTGATCCTTGGAAACTTAATCACTTGACACCTGTATTTAAATCAGCTGATAAAAATTGTGTTTTAAATTATAGACCAATTTGCATACTGTCTACCACCCCGAAAATGTTTGAAAGTATTGTCTTAGATAAAATTGCTGTTAAGTTTAGGCATATTATTACTCCAGAACAGCATGGTTTTGTGACCGGTCGGTCTACCACAACCAATCTTCTGTTGTATGAACACTATATCTGTGAAGCTTTCACGTCTCGTGCACAAGTAGATTCAATATATACTGACTTTTCAAAAGCCTTTGATAAAGTAAATATTAATATCCTTCTCGCGAAACTGCAAGCCCTGGGTATACATGGATCATTCCTAAAATGGTTGAATAGTTACCTCTGTAACTGCGAACTGATGGTAAAATTAAATAATAAAGTCTCATATAAATTTAAAGTAACATCGGGAGTTCCTCAAGGCTCTCATCTGGGCCCACTTCTCTTCGTATTGTTTATAAATGATTTATCTTTATGTTTCGAAAATGTCAAATTCATTCTATTTGCAGATGACCTAAAGCTTTTTAAGATTATAAATGTTTAAATGATGCACTTATCCTTCAGCATAATATAGATAGACTTGCTAGCTGGTGTGAAATAAACAAATTATTCCTAAACGTAAAAAAGTGTTTCCACATGTGTTTTTACCGTTCACGGACTCCAATAACCATATCGTATTCAATTAACAATAATGAAATTGCATTAGTACCATTTATCAAAGACCTTGGTGTTATTTTTGACAGAAAACTTACCTTTGATCGTCACTGTGAAACAATTTCCAATAAGGCCATGCAAATTCTAGGTTTTGTAATGCGTAACACAAGGAATTTTCAAAACATTGAGTCAATTAAATTACTCTACTGCTCTCTTGTGAGATCGCACCTAGAATATGCATCTCCTGTATGGTCTCCGATTTATACCTGTAACTTACACCGCTTGGAGAAAGTACAAAGAAAATTTCTTCGATACGTTCAATTCAAATTGAGACAGCCTGTAATTGATATCTGCTATAATACATTAATGCCTGGTCTAAATCTACCACTTCTTTCTACCCGGCGAACTATTAATGAGATTCTTATACTTTTTAAATTACTGAACAATCTCATAGACTGCCCTCAAATGTTAAGTGTTATAAATTTTCGTGTCCCTGTTAAATCAACTCGACTCCACCATCTTTTCCACAGTGACAATCATAGCACTAACTATTTGTATCATTCACCGTTGGCGCGTTTCCACCGCACTGCCAACACGTATACAGACCTTTTTGATATTTTCAAAACCTCACCGTCTTGCATCAAGGCAAAAATACTTGGTTGTGAATGTAACTGATATGTTTGTGAAATGTTAAATGTCTGTTTGTACTGCATCATACTGACTGTTGTGTTCTTCTTTATGTGTAACATATATATGGTGCTCTATACATATACATTCCACATATATACATATATGTGAAATGTATATGTATAGCATCAATAGCATCAATATAAACTGCTTGCTTCAGATGTCTTGTAGTGTTGGCTAACAGATGTATTATTTTAATGAAAAATGTTATTTTTAATTGTCAAGTCTCTGACAGCCCTGAACTGTGTACTTATAATCTAATGTTTCACATTACTGTAAAAGCCTTTTATGGCGTTTAATAAATAAATAAATAGAGATTTTTACCACGAAACGACAAGTTGATCTCTTTAATTTACAGTGTTTAACGTACAAGTCATATCAACAATGACATGCGAGCAAATACGAAGAAACGTCCCCGTAATTAAAATATAAATAATATAAACACAACTCACGCCCTTGTCTTGGGGTGAGTGTCTCACAATATGATTTTTAATTCCTTTATTATTCGTAATACATTTATCACAAAATTTATGGTGATTGACCTACTTGCGATTTATAATATGACAAAGAGTTTTCAATATGAATTTTAAAATTTTTCTTTTGTGTTTGATTTATGTTCCTTTGAAGATTGATGTATTATTATGAGCAGGTTTTTGTTATTAAATTTGCTTTTGTCTGTATTCATCTAACATTTAGTTATAAACAATAAACGCCGATTTATCGCAACTGAAACTGATTCGTAGGTAAATGCAGAAATTTTAGTACTGAAGTTCGTACACTGTTACCGTCTGATTAGTTGGCAACAAATAAAATAAAATGAAATGTAGAATACTTCACTATTGACCTGAAAATGAATATGTTATCTTCTATAAATAAAAATGATAATATTCGTTCGTTCAAAACCTTAAATTTTCGAAAGTTCTTCATCGATTGCTTTGAAAATTTGACATAACGTTGCATTTGAATACGCGTGTGTTTTTTATATGACTATATTATATAGATGTCATCTGTGACAGGTAAAAACATGCTTTTATTAAAAACATATAGTGATTTTATAAAAAGATTTGTATTGAAAATCAAAATCATCCTAAAATTAAACTGTCTGGCTAAAGGGCTTGCTTAGAGTAATAATATGGTGTGATCCCGGCTGAAGCCAAGTTGATGAACAGCAGAGCAGGTATCAATGAAATTCGGCTGAATTTCCAAAAAATAGTGTAACTTCCAGAGTGAGAGGTGCCTTGTTAATCATAGCTCCATGACAAGATGGGAAGATGTTTTCCGATGACCAAATTCTCCAAGAATCCATTTTCCAATATCATTGGTGGCGTTATTTATCGAGTTAACGGATCCGTTGTCCGTCAGTCCAGAGATGGCCCAATGCTCTAGGCCGTCGATCAAGGAATTGCAGTTCTCGGTTTTGAACTGATCGTATTCTTCAGAGCGCATGTATCAAAAATACTGCAGGGTTTTGCATTATGTTTTATGATTTTTTTGTATTATGAACGGTCAATTTGTTGTTGATCACAACTTATTTTCTACGTTGGTTATTTGCCTTTTTATTTGTTACTAACAAATTGGTTTATGATTAGGTTGTCGAACTGAACTCTATCGTACTGTGTTGTTCATTTCCCCACCATGGGGGCGGATAGACCCTGTTCCTGCATCCAGTAAGGTAACATTAATTCGGTGCGGCTTTCCCACGAACCACGGGTGCCTCCCCCGGTATCATGAGCGGGCCTGGGGAATGTTTGCGCGAGCCCGGTCCCCTTCCGTCCTGCCTCCGGTGACCTGAGGCTCACTTCATTCCCTAGGGTCTTTGGGAGTATCTTTGAGAGTCCTGACGTGTGCGGCTAAGGAGGTTAAACAATCAGTTTCCTCACACAGCCGTTGGGAAAGGGTGGGTCCCCTCCATTGCAGGGTTTTGCTATCTAACCAATACCTACATTTTTATTTATGTAACTTGTATATATACTTTTTTTACTTCAACTCCCTTCATCTCAAAGCCCTGAAGAAAATAACTTCCCTCGGGGCCTATGTCACCTCTGAGGATGATGTGAGTAGGGTATTTTTAAGAAAACGAAGAGGATGAAGTTCTGGGAAGGGAAAGGATATGAGGAGTGGGTAGGAATTTATGAGTCAGTGTGTCCATGAATGACGAACGTATAAAGAATCGATCCCAGTTTTCGTGTCATTGCAGAGATTCCTTTAAAAATTCTTAGCCAGGAAAATTGCAGCCTTTTTTCAAATTTTTACTTTCGTAATAAGTCGAGGAAGATATTTTTTTATCTTTTTGATTGTTTAGATTGAATTTACTTCTGTGCTACGTGGTGAAGTGACAGTGTGAGTTCTGTCCAGGATACTTTTGACATGACTATCATAAATGCCAACATTTCAAACACACCTTGATATCATTGTAGAATGCAGGAGCTATCCAATCTTCCATTCCAGAAAATATTATAAAGTGAACATGGCACTTCATGCAATAACTGTTTACATCTTCAAAACCTTACAACACATTCATTCTTAATGCCCCTTTCGGTTTTATTTTACGTCCACTTTTTGTACGAGATTGTCCCGGTCTAAAGGTATATACAAGGTTTTCCAATAAGAGGTGTTATTTTGATATTCAATCGTAAAAGATCAATGGTTTCGTTGCTTGTGTGGCACGTAGCGCCGTCTTGTTGAAAGTAAAAGTTGTCCAGATCAATACCATCCAATTCCGGCCATAAAAAATCATTAATCATCGTTCGATAGCGCAATCCATTCACCGTAACTGTTGCTCCAGGCTCATTTTCGAAAAAAGTAAGGTCCAATGACTCCGCCGAACAATAAACCGCACCAAAAAGTCACACGTTGAAGACAGAGAGGCTTTTCAACAATAACTCTTGGGTTTTCCGAGCCCCAGATGCGACAATTTCGCTTATTGACGAAGCCACCGAGGTGGAAATGGGCCTCATCACTCAAGATGATTTGCATTTGATTCACTCAAGTGAATTTTAATAATTTCAATGCGTTGTTGAAGCGTGTATCGTGCCATTTTTATTAATGGCGTAGTTTCTACTTGTCAAATGTCAAAAAATGACAGCTTCAAAAGTAACATCTACCGAAATAGCGGGCTATTCAAAATAACACCTCTTATTGGAAACCCCTATAGTTGCCGGCCATTTGTCATTTTGTCCCGGATTGGAATTCAATTCGTATCGTTTTATGAATAACGAATAAACTGTTCCTTCATACACACATATATAATACAGTTTCCTCTTCTTTTCCATGTATGAATAATGTCATCCATGTTGACGACCTTTGAATTATGTTTAAAAACTTTAAACAACAAATCAAAATTTTGGCTCTAGACAAAACGAATTTAACTGATAAAGTTGACAAACAAAGAAAAGCCTAACGCGTTGAAAAAAACACGAAACTAACATCAAAATATGACCATTCTTTAGTATGTGCATGACAGCTGCCAAGCTATTTTCGTAAAGTTAAATTTAATATACAAATTCAAACAGTTCAACGTCCAAATGAAAAAATAAACATTTTTTCCTAATGTTTGGTTTCTTCACAATAACCTTGACGTTAGAGGAGCATTGTCCCATTCCTGCACTCAAAATTCCAAAATTATCAGTAAATCATCACGTACCACTAATTTCGCATATTAATAATTTCGTTTGTCTGTGCTGTGCGTTAGTTTGTACTGCGTGAAATCTAGTTCAACTATCTCAAATTTGATTATACGGAGAAAAATAATCCTGTTAAAAAAGTGACAGCATGCTTCGTGATAAAATATTAATCACTCGGAACATAAATAGAATACGTGTTCTTTTCCGAATAGATATAGTGACGGAGTGCTACACTATAAATATGTCAGAATCGATATCAGTATTTGTATGAACACGTGTTCCGCCGTCCGCATAAAACATTTGCCTTTTACTAATACTTTGTTACGAACTCTTTCAATTCATTCGTTTTATGCCCGCAGTCCCATTTTTAGCAGGAAAACGAATAATTTGGCCCGATATTTTTATAAATTAACAGTATTTCATATCAGTAAGTTTTCTCCGTCTATAATCTAAGTGCCATTTTCAACATTGGAATTGATTGTTTGAAGAATTCAGACAAGCAAAAAACATACGTAATTCAGGGGGGTAATTTTTTGGTCAAAACTTTCACTTTAATTCGCAAATAATTCTTCTATCAGACAATTTTCCTATGATGGCAGGCTGAAAAGCAATACACGCATGCTTGTAGAGCGCAAATTACATTTTTAGTCGTAAATTCAGAAAACATAACTGATTGCGATGGATGCATTATTACAGTAGAATGCCTTGGTGTTGTGTAATTAATTTATCTTATTTAAATTGATTTCTTTTTATGATGTGTGAATGAACATCATAATTGAAGACTGTGTTGTTGATTATACTTAATAACGCATATTATTATTATTATAACCAATGAGAAATAGTGTATGAAGCATAATGTATACATTATATTCACATTCATTTGTAAACAGACGACTTTATTCGAATTTGTTACCTTGCCGTTCAAGGCTAATGTATTCGTCTAGGACAGTCTTTCTCAAAGTGGGCGATAACGCCCCCTTGTGTGGGGTCTTTCAGGGGGGCAGTAGAAGTCTCAAAGAAAATTAGGGGGCGTTAAGAAAATCTAGAAGGGCGACGGCAGACAAATTCTATCTATAAAAATCCGACGCAATCTAACTGAATTAAATAACAATCGTTTATTTTACTTCCTTATAAAAAAATTAACCCTTTCAGCCCCAGTGTTAATTCAAATTAACATGAACTTTGTGAGGTAAGTTTTTAGATTCTCACGGCCAAAAGCATTTTTGTTGTTTGTTTTTGGGGTGTTATGCCGTGTTGCGCTAACTCCTTCTTTAGCCGACGTTTCACACATCTTCGGATCTACCGGATCTGCCCTGATGATGGACACTGCAACGCTGTCCGAAACGTCGGCTAAAGAAGGAGTTAGCGCAACACGGCATAACAACCCTAAAACAAACAACAAAAATGAACTTTGTGAATTTTTTTTTCGTAACGGTAGGGATTTAGTAAAGCCATGTTTTTGTTTTCTTATAGCTTGTAATCTTTTCTGTTGCGTCTATTTTTTCCGCTCTATTGAAATTCTTATTCCCGCCACAAAAACGATACATATTTTGACATCTGCTGATTGTGAGTTTCATCGAATTTCTGCCATCATTGATTACTTAATTTAATGTGAGATATCAATATTTTCTACTCGAATTACAAATATGTTAACGAATTAAGATGTGTTCTATAATAATAACATCAGTTCAATTAACTGTTCACAGTCATTTGCCAGAATATTGTAAATGAATTTCAATGTTCATTCAAATTAACACTGGTAGTGACGGACATGTTTTCGACTAGTATGGCGAATTTTTAAAGATTTATTATCCTAGATTATTTCTTTATTTCTGAATGAATTTTAGTTAAAATGTTATTTGTTTGTACCTTAGAGATTATCACTACATTGTAAATGTGCATTTTTGACATGAAACAGTTATTTGTGTTACCTTTGTGTTATGTTTTTTCCCTTACTATTTTAAAAATACCCCCTGACGTCCAATATTAATCCAAATTAACATACAATAATAAAAAAAAAATAAAAACCAAAAATTTTCAAATAATTTTCTGAGGTATTATAAAGCATTACATATTTTATAAATGTGAAAACAATAATGTGGGTGTGAAAGGGTTAAGTAAAAACTAATAATTGATTTATATCTTTTCTATCACCGTCACCGTCAAAATTTATATGGAAAACGGACTATCCACCTTCAGTTCGTGCTTACTAAAATACTATATGATTAGGTAAGAGTTTTATTTCCTCTCATTGAAACATTCTCTCATTTTGAAAGTTGTCGGTAGTCGAAATAAATTTGAGAACCTTTAGTCTAGGACCTAACCTAGGACGTCTAGGTACAGACACAAGATCTCAGTCTTCGGAGGCTGCCAAGTCTCAGCGAATTGTCTTTGTTTTAATTTCGCCTAGACGTGGGTTTCTTCATTCTCAATTCAAACTGAAATAGACGTTCATCTCCTACAATGTCATGCTTTTGTTACATTGTCAAGTTCAGGGTACTCTGAATTGGCACGAGATTTTGGCACATGGGAGAGCCAATATTGTATTTACTACAAATGGCACGTTTGTAATCATAACAGATACACGTGTAGCTTCAATGTATTTACAATGTTTGCTTGCTTTAATTGTAAAAGACCTTGTTGTGTTTTGCAAGTACTTATTTTAATAATTCGCATGCATTGTCTTATGTATGATTAAATAATCAAGCAGAGTTACAAAGTAACTCTGCTTGATTATGGAAGGATGCGATACTTGAAGCATAAATAATATCTTTATAAATCTTGTACGTAGGTACTGTAACTGAAACCTCAGGCTAATTTGTTCGCTTTTGGTAACAACTTGCATAGTCTCATACAAATCGTTGTGTGTCTCTTTCTGTCATGATTAGAAATATGATTTAAACAGTGTTAGAAAGAGAAAACACCACGCTTTATACATGGTAAAGTGCACTAACTTCGAGAGGTGAATGATGGAAAAGTAAAAAAGGTAAATAACCATTTAGAAAATCCAACAATTTTTTTCCCATACTAAATTATTTTTCCCATTCTCAACTTTATTTTACCTAAAAACAACCTTAAAACGTTGAAATTTAAAAAAAATTATTTATCTTTTCTACTTCCAAAATCATGTATCCCCCCGAAGTTAGTGAACTTTATCTCCGGACACTTGTATTAAAGTCTAGAAGTTAACCACAAAATAATCAAAATGTTACACCTCTTCCGACCAATTTGAGAATAATTTATGAAACTTCGTGATTTATTTACTAGGCATATATTTTTATGTGAATCGAAAAAATGGGGTGACCGTAATGTATATAATACATTTGTCTAATAAAATGTGCGTTTTTTTGTTATCAGTAATTTTAGTTCAGTATTTAGACGAAACAACGTAAAGTGAGCCATTTACAAAACTTTTTTTATGGTAGTATTAAAAATTTGAATATTAAAAAAATTAAATGTATCTATATTTATTATAATAAATTTCATCACATTTCTAAAAGAGCTTTTATTATTATTTATTTTAAAATGCCCCGAGCTTCTGACAGGATATGCCAGAGAGATATTTTATTAAGTCATTGATGCCAGTAGCGTGACAGGGTTAAATACATAAGAGGAATTTGTAAAACCGAGAACCAAATCAGACAGGTAAATTTAATGAACTCACCTTATTTAAATGTTGCAGAAGAATGAATCACATGCTGTAAAAACAAATAAAACATTAAAGTCTCAGAGGAAAATCAAACGATTAATGGAGAAATGATTCAACTCACCTTACGAAAATCTTTCACGACTTGAGTGAATCACACACTTTTGGTAAAACCATGAACACTAATTTAAGATACCTGAAATTAAATCAGACGAATGATGTACATATAAATAATTCAACTCACCTTTCGCAAATGTTGAAATGAGTAAGCGAAGCATCATCATCAAACTTACTATTTTTGTTTGTCAGTCTGTCTGTGAGTGATTGTAACTCTGGTTCAATGAACTATTGATTTGTTTTAATTTTGAAACTGATTGTGTCTAAAATTCAGACTAGCGAAAAAGTGATTCCATGGCAACTCAGGACAGTGGCAATTCAACACATTTTTAGTTTAAAAGTGACCTAACATAATCTAGTTTTTTTCTTACTTTTAACTACTTTATATCACTTTTCATGAGTGTTCTGCAGTGTGTTTAATTGCCAATGTCCTGTGTTGCCCATTTACCGAAAAGTACCTACCTAAAATATTATAACATTTTAATTATTCCAAAAATAATTGTCGTTTTCAAACACTGATGTGTCAAGAATTCAGACAAGCGATAAAGTACCTACCTATAATATAATATTATTGCACCAGAAAATTATTTTGTATCTATATTTAAAATGAGTATTTCTTTTGTTTATATTTTTTTGGGGTTTATCTTGACAAGTAAAGTCGATCACTACAATTTTATTGGAGGCGGTATTTCAGTGTAATTAGTGGAAATTAATTTGGTTTTCGGGGTTTAGTTTTGGTATAGCCATCAAGTACCGGATACCAAGAACTATAAAGCTTAGCTCCATCGTCTCTATTAATGTAAACTGGGTTTTGTTGATTTCAATTGCCTCCATTATTAGACGTACTCGATGCGTTTTGGGTCTTCCCAGGACTTCAGAAACAAATTCAAAGTAATGGCTGGCAATTGCCGATTTATCAGGATGGCCGAGTTGTGTTCTGAGATTCTTTCGGAGATTGTTCGTTCTGTATGACCTTGTGTAGATATTCTAACATGTTATTTGCTATGAAAAAATGCAAAAAAAAAAAAAAAAAAAAATGTGAAGGTTGCAATCCACGGCTACTGGCAGTTTCATCGGCTCATTATCGACAATTACTAGTTTCCTCGGCATCTGTGAAACCTGTAAAGACAATTCTGCGAAACCGGTTTTGTTCTAAAATAAAAATCATTGGCGCTATCCTAATAAATAATATCTCAGGATTTTTATAAAATTATATATTATTTGAAATTCGAATGCATGTGCGGTTCAAGTAACATGACCAAAAATGAAATTATATAAGCCGGAGATTCACGACTGTCCATTGTATCAACGTCAACTTTTTATTTCTATCGATTAATAGTAACATTTCCCTGAAACATTTTATTTGGTAAGGAAGTTTACGAGAAATGGGAAGGTTGAAGGGGATGTTGAAAAAAGGGCAAATGCAGGAAACTCCATTAATGGAGGACTGAACGCGGTTGCCGCTATCAAAAACTTGTCCAAAGAAGCGAAGCTAGCAGTCCACAATGGAATGCTGGTACCTACCCTGGAATTATAAGAGGAAGGAAGGATGAAATTAGACTGAATGCTCTGGAAATGATATCCCTGAGGCGTAGGTGTGGTCCTTGTGTGATCGTGTGAAAAATGCGGAGATTCGCAACGAATGCAAGGCTGATGTAATCGTAATGAGTAAGATTAAGAAAGGGATGATTAGATGGTTTGGGCATGTAGAGTGAATGAACAAAGAAAGGAGTGTAAGCAGAATATATGACCCGAATGTGAATGATAGAAGATGTTGGGGACACCTGAGGAAGACGTGGCACAATCACGTGTACCATATTCTTGAGTTGGGCCATGTAAAGAGTATGTATGAGACGATGTATGAATGTGAATGAAGCAAGGAGTGTGTGAGTTAGAGTTGTAAGATGTTTGACGGAAATGGCTTGATGATTACTTAATTAGTATTACTGTAGTAGCAAGATTCCGGACATATAGCGATAACCCTCGATAAATTTCTCGAATCTCTCGATTTCACTTGACTTCACTTGACCCAAACTTTATTATCTCTTGTTTTGTTGTTGTTGTTATAGATACTATTGTTTAAACTTACATATTGTTGTACACTGATATTGGACGGTTGGTACTTATTTTTTGTTGTTTACCTTCCTCTTGTGTGGGTACATTATAAATTATAAATAAAAATTTGGTAAAATCCATAATTATTTTTCCTATTTAATGTTAATTTCAACAACTTTGTCAATGACGGTGACTTGCTAATGCTACGAGTGATGTTAGTCAAAATTTTTTTTATTTAAGTCTTTGCTACTTGTAGAATATATGTAGATTTACGCACTAAGGTGATTTGAAGTATTTAACAAAAAAATACTTTTCCTACAATTGTTAAATTATTACCTAATCATGACCAAAGTTTTTTGTTGTTGCTATACTGGCGTCATAAATAATCCATATTTATGAAATAAGTTGATCTTTGTAAATTTTAGCGTTAAATAGAATTATTTTTTTAAACTATCAAATGGGAAAAAAATCACTATCGCACATATAAATCATCAAAAAAACGCTTTGGTGAATTTTCATGTGGGGACGCAATTGCACCATTACGCTCTGTATAATTCCCTATCATACTTACTTATTGAAAGTATCATATAAAAATCACCACTCTTGAATCCAATATGGTATACTAGGATGGGAATCTGCGACTTCAAATCAGATGAAGCAACTATCTAAAACTTAAAATGGTATTATAAAGACCATCCTAATAGCTCCCATAAGGACAACAACAAAATAAATCTTCAAGTCTTTTGCATTTCCCGACATAGAAAAATCTATGCTAATAATGTTATCAAACATTTTGTGGAAGAAAATACATTTTCACAACAGAAGAGCTAACCGGAATGATATTATGAATCTACCCAAGTTTAAAACTGCTATTGGATAAAGGAACTACAGATAAACTTTCACAACAGAAGAGCTAAACGGAATGATATTATGAATCTACCCAAGTTTAAAACTATAATTGGATACAGGAACTACAGATAAACTTTACAGAAGATATGTAAATACGAATGTTGGAGGGAGTGCGCTAATATATATAAAAAAACGATAATAATTAAGCGAAAATGGTGAAAATATTTAATAAAACACGACGTGTTTGAAATAGAGAAAAAAATCTCTCGACAAATGCTTTAGTTGCATTTAAAAATACAATATGATTTTTTCATGCCTATAACATATTAAATAATTGAACCAAATGTGTTTTTAATAATTTTCGGAGCTTACTTTCAGATTTTTTTCTACCGAGGGAATTTCAACAAATCATAACAAATGCATAGATGTTATCTTCAAAAATAATATATATTTTTTTGGAATATAAAAACTTGTAGGGTAAATTATAGGGAGTTACATCTCCCGAAAATAATAACAACATTACTTTTACCCACAACTATGTGAGACTGGTATCACTGTAAACATGCCCGCGATACCTCGCGCGGCAAATATTTCATTCTCTCTCCAGTGGTCAAGTCGTCTAGAGTTAACGAGAAACTTGTTATAAATCGGTAGAAATTGGGTATACGGGGTTTAACTCTTTAACATACTTTACATATTCAAACAAAAAAGCTGGTAATTAAACTTGCGTAGGTATGTAGGTACTCCAAATTTATGATAAATGTTAAAAATTATGTAATTTAAAATTGAATTTAATTCTGGGTACCATTTATTCAACTGATATTATATTTTATTGCTGTAATCGATCCAAACTTGATTTAAAAGAAAATTTCAAATAAAAAACTATTTTTCATTATTTGTCCCCGCCAAGGAACTACGTGAGAGTGAAATTGTCAAATTGGCTTTTTTCCGCCACGGATATTTTCTCATCTTCAAAATAATTTTTACATTCAAATCATTCTCGAACATCAACATCTGTCAAACGAAAAGTAGATGCGTATGCAACTAGAATAGCGTGCTACCGGCTCTGTCAGTACAGTAGTATACTACCCGTAGTAAATAGTAAGGCGGATACTCATAAGCGACGCGTATAAAATCCGAGTAGCTTTGATTTTTATACAAATCTGCAGTTTGCGGAATTCGGTAGTTATAAACACTATATGGTCGGGCATTTTACCGCCACATTGGGGGCCAAGCGGCTTTCCGCAAAATATTCATATCTTATGATCTATTTGATATTTTTCGATGAAACTTTCAGATGTTTACTTTAAAAAGATGTCCCTATTTATTTACTTGTATGTGTAATTCCTTTTTTATGAACAAAAACTTTCTTGGGAATCATAGAAAAAACAGTATTTCACAATCAAAATAACATATCGAAATTTATTCATACAAAATTACAAGATTATTTATAAATTTTCAATACATATAAAAAAAAACTATAACTTAATAGTGCTTCAATATGTGATAGGGTTCGAAACACTTGTCTTTATGGAGGGGCACATTGCAAAACTTGCACATGTACCGCGTTCCACTGCGTAGTTTGTGAGAGGAACATACGCGACAACGATTTTTTAATTATTTTGTTGTGTTTCAAACTCATTGTATCGACAGGTAGATAGATCGGGTACCGCCGACAATAGAAAACACATGACCCCGCACCCATTTATAACCCCTTGTTTACAAGTTTCCCGCTCCTTACCGCTTTGCGCAACAAAACGAGTAAACTCGTTTCCCACGTCTTACTGTAAAAAGGCGTATGACGATTTTTCTCGTTTTCCGCAAAGAATGTGTTAAACAAAGTTGATTATTTAAATAACGTAGAAACATTCCTAAAACCAGATATGGCCTAAGAGGGACAATTTTACATCGGCTTATCGATATTGAGATAAAATTTATATCTTAAACAATTATCATTCTAATATCGTGTCTTATCAAAACTCTGAGATTAAATTATTGTATTTTAATCACAAACTTACCATGTGTGATTTTTAATAATTACTATACACTAATTCTAATTAGTTTTAATATTATTATATTCACGTTTTTTACATAGAGTTATGTAATAATAAATAAAAAAAATATTAATTACTCATCACCTGACAAATCTATTTTTATGCGGATCAGGCCATAGACACTGACCATTTAAATTGGCATATCTTTTAATTGGTTCCATGATAACTCAACACAGTGACAATTCAACACACTTTTAAAAAATTGATATAAAGTCATTAGAAACGATGAAAAAAATATTTTATTTTAACCTAACGTAACCTAACATAACCTAACGTAACCTACTCTACTTAACCCAGTTTATAATGTTTTTGTCTCATCACTTTCCATGACTTTATATAACTTTTTAAAGATGTGATGAATTATCATTGTGATAATTTATCCGGTCACCCTTTTAATGAACTCGTTCAAAAACTTGATTAGATATAAACATATATATTAAACAAATTACCCTGTAAATGTTTTCAGGTAATGCTAGCTTAATTTGTACGGTTTATTAACCCTTCAGGCCTCTGGCATATTTACCGTTATATTTCTTAAAGATGCTGTCAGAAAGTCGGAGAGTTTGTGTGCATTTCCGTTTAGTCTAAATAAATGGGATATTTCTCAACATATTATCCGAAAACTAAAAACTGTTTTTATGTATTTATTTTATTAATGTTATTATTTTTATTTATTTATTACAAAATAATAGAAGATTTCAAATTATAACAGTATGCCAAATAAATATAAATCTTCCCCAATTATTCTACTGCTTCATAAGGTGAGCTCCAGGAGCTCGTGTTTATTCGTGTTAAATCTCAAGTATATACAAAAAGAAAATAATGCTTAAGGCGATGCACTACGTCGTTTAATACTTTAAATCGAGCCGCTATCAATAACACCCCTTACATAGATGGCGATAAGGTTTAAATTCCCGCTTAACACCATCCGCCTGTTTTGGTTTGTGCAAGAAAAAAACATGGCCAAAAAATGCCATTTATTCTATTTTGTGAATGTTCAGGCAAAAATATTTAATTTTTTCCGATCGTTTTATAAATAACTTAATTTTCCACAATATACAATAAAATCATAACCAAAAATGGGTTCGTAAGTAGGAGATTTTGAACTTTAAAGCAGTTTTCATAGGCCTTATACATTATTTATTTTTGGGCTTATAAAAAGACTTATCTAAAAAATACTATAATATTTTAAAGGCCAAGCTGTATTCTTCTTGAAGTATTTAATTAAAGCATCTGAAACATTTCTAGGCGACCAAATTTTTAAACCAAAAACACATGATTTTGCATTACTACGTAGTGCATCGCCTTAAAACTTGATGTGTGAACAATATTCAAAGTCTTATTAAAAAACAACAAACGTAATTCAACATACAAATTAACATAATTCAATCTTCAAATTAACTGCAAACATAATTCAATGTACACAATTTTAGAGAATTAGTATTATAACAATAGTCAAAGTTTTTTTTAAATCTTAGATAGTTTGCGTATACCTAATCATTATCAAATTTCAGGGAGTTAATTTGCTTTTTGAATTGTTCATATTTCAAAGTTTCGGTTTCCTTAATTTTGTTTTTGGACAATTATATATTGTACAATTTCACACCTAAATGCGCTATAAACATTACAGCCATTTCACTTTTTTGTCAATTCACACAAAAATAATGAAAATTCACATTTGTCATAAATTTTCACAAATTGCGGTTGGAGCAACCTTTGGTTTCATAGAGGTATAAATTTTAATTATTTTGTTGGTATCTACTAGATTTGAATATAAAGCTTGGTGTTTTCTCTATCTAACACCATTTAGTTCATATTTCTAACTTTGGTGGTAAGGGAGACAGATGACGCTGTTTTTCACAAAAAGCATGTTTTTACCTGTCACAGGTGACATCTATATAATATAGGTATATAAAAACACACGCGTATTCGAATCCAACGTTGTGTCAAAATTTCAAAGCAATCAAAGAAGAACTTTCGGAGATTTTAGATTTTGAACAAAATGAAAATTTACACTTTTATTTATATAGATTTACCAGCTACATTTGTTTACAGACTGTTAATAATACAGAGCATATAATACGAACTGAAAACGGTAGCAATGAACGAAGAGGTACTTAGCTACACCTGAACAAAGCAATGACAGATTGCAAAAAATATTCATGTTTAAAACATACGTTTTGATGAAATATATAAGTGCAGTCCAGCCCAAATTTTTTAAAAGCAACAATTTTTCAATATCGTTTACAAAGAGTTTTTTTTGTTTTATTTGAATTTTTTAATGACTTTTTTTTAAATTTTAACGCAGGTGGTACTAAGGAAAATAATTTCCCTTAGGGACTATGTCATCTTTGGGGATTCTGTTTGGAGGGTTTTTTTAAGTAAAGAAAGGTGAGAAAGATCTGGGAAGTACAAAGCTATTAGTAGTTGTGGGTAGAAATCCAGGGTCAGTGTGTCCAGGTGTGACGAATTTTGCCTTCTACTGCGGTCGAGAGAGTCCTGTTGGAGAGGTAAAAAGATCACCCTCAACCAAATTTCTGTAAATCCGGCCCGCTACAAGACCTATACAATCTTCTCCGCATGAACCCGGGCACCCCTGCTAAGTCACCAAACGTATCGAACAACTTGGAGTGACATATGGCAGAGGTGTTAGTTAACCAATGAATGGTACCCGGGGCGGCGTAACTCATATCCGCCTCCCAAATTTAAAAGTAATTTAATTGATTGGTTTATTTTCAATTATTATTACAAATTTATTACTTTGTAATTATAATTTCAATCACTGCCAACTTTTGAAACGAGTATTATATCAACACAGAAATATTGTAAAAACGGTAACATTGAACGCATTTGTCGTTAATTTGTGGAATTTCATTTTAATTTTGATTTTTTTAACATGCTTTGTAACTGGATTTTTATAAATTGAATAATAATGTTTTTGAAAAAAAATATTAAATTAAAAAATATTACCATTTGTTATTTCGGCTACTGACATTATACTTAGCTCTCTCATTCAAAATTTAGGCGTATCTATCAAAAAAATTATATATAAAAATGCAAAAATCAGTCATTTTAAATACATATAGGATAACGAAAGTTTTTTTTAAATATTTATGTTGAGGGATCAGTAGGATTTATAGGCCCTGTTAGAAGTTCTACCGAGCCGAACCCTCTGATATGAAAATATCTGGAGTCGGTGAATTATTTTCCCATTTGATCTCTGGTGAGTCGACGTGTTGTTATTGTATTGTTTTGTATTTATTTTGCTTATATAATGCACTTGCATAATGTTGATTGACTAGATGATCATTTGTGGAAAAGTGTGTGGAAGGGTTTAGTTTTTCCTATGGGAAAGATTTAACCCGGACATAAAGTCGGAAATTTTATAATAAAAACTTAAAATTAGATAAACTTCTGCAATATCATTCAGGGATATCAAAATAATGAAAGTGCAATATTGCAGTTTGCAATGAATTGCAGTTAATAGATAAATGCATGCCATTAATGGTATATTGTTTGCAATTAACTCATTGATGTACAAAGGAAGTCATTATACACTTTAATGTGCCAAACGCTAAATGATATTTTTCTTGGAGGAGTAATAATTATGTTGCCAACTTTACTTCTTAGTCTTCTTATGTACCTAAACGATTAGAGCAGGGGTTGTTAACCAGTGGTCTACTGACCCCTGGAATCCCTGTAAATGTTTCAGGCGTCCGCGATCACTGATTTGAAAACATCATCTTAAATTTTATTAATTTAGATGAAATCTAGTATTTCGTTTGCTTATTGACCCTTAATTTGGCAAGGATGTCAAAAATATGTTTTAATGCCATCACTGTTTTATTGGGTTGAAAATAGGTCTAGAAAAAACTGATATTTTTAAATTTTCCAAAATAACGTCATACAGCTTCTAAGTTTAAATGTTCACTACGGTGAACAATGCCAAATGTACGACTTCAAATTAGATATAAACGAAAAATCGCAAAGACTAATAAGTTGTTATGTATGTTTATTATTAATAATTACTTTTATAAAGATTTGGCAATGTTCACTATGGTGAACAAATAACTTTAAAACTGTGTACAAACACGAAAATCACATTAATATATGTTAAACTATTTTACCATCACTAGACAAATATTATTTAGCAAATCAAAACCAACGTTTGAAACAAAAATTATTTTAAAGACAAAAAATAATTGAATGTTTTACATTCTAACGTGCGGCTAGTCAACGTTTTGCTTTCGGAAAGATTGTTCAAAGTGTTATTATTTTTTTACCAATTAACATGATTTTTTTTAAATCCACGAAAAACAAACGAATGTCTTGTACGAGATTCACCACCGTGAACAACATCAAATTAAGGGTTGATACATGCAATAACTTATGGTAATATTAACGGTATATTTAATAAGTTACATAAATTTTGGTTATTTTCATATCACTTTGCAGATACTTTGAAATTATCACAATTCAGTAATTTAATAATTCCTTGTTTGTGGCAGATTGAAATTGAGGTTTTTGCATTGATGCTGGGGCGTAGTTTCGCAAGTTATGATACTTTTTATTTAAGAGGAAGCTACAAGCCAAAAATGTGTATATTCTTGGTATACGTTATATTTAAGGTAATAGGCATTAAAATCGCTTGACAAACGGAGTCTAGAAAGTTCGATTTCAAGCAGAAAACTGGTTTTTATCTATTTTGTAAATAATTTTATAAGAAAGCAAAAAAGTTAATCTAGTGAAAATGTCACAGATAATCTTAGCTAAAATACTGTATTTTTTTAAGTTGTTTCCTTTACGCGTTCATACATTTCTAGTGAATAAATATTTTTTTTAGTAGTTTAGATTTATATTTTTTATTGAGTAATTTATTATTTTATTTGTATTCTACTCAAGCGAAACGATAGGAAAACCTTCAATTTATCTAAAGCATATGTTTTGGTATTCATAATGTACACCAATTCGTTATAAAGATTAATCAAAATATCGATTTAGCATTAAGCTTCGCCTTAACTTTTATTTTGTTACATATACTTACGTGAAAAAAATTTTGGGTTGCGAAGCTGTGTATTTCTCTCTATGCAAAATTGTCAAGGACTTCTTTCTAAGTTTGCCAACGGACAGGTATTTTGACTTGGCCCTTTTGTTTTATGTTCGCGATATATATACAGATATATACATATAAACATACACGGTGTCAGGAAATTCGTACCATATGCGGGAAACTGGTGAATCCCAATAACATGGAGAACCCATTTTTTCGGTTACTTAAGGATATAACAAATTATTGGAGCCTAATCTACGCTTCGGCGCATTTTAAAAGACAATAAAAAGCTGATATTACCTCCCTAGCGACATATTTTTTCAAATTTGTCCTAAAAAAGTTAAAACTTTGGACTATTACTTGAAAACAAAAGCTCAAAAATCAAAAAGTTATATCCCAAAATTGGCAAAAAATTATAGACACTATTTTTACTCTTCTACTACGAGTTTCCAGACTCCGTGTACATACCTACGATAAGATATAGAGTCACGTGGGGTAACCGTGCGCAATTTTTACATTGGGATTTTTGTATTAAAAAGCTTTAGGTATTTTACTCAATTTTTTTGTTTATTAATATGATCGATTATTAAGGCATCTCAAACAACCATAAAAACCTCATATGGTTCATAAATCACAGATATATAAAAAAAGTTTACATGCATGTCGATTGCGTACACTTACCCCGTGTGCGGGGTAAGTATACGCATACCGTATGGTAAGTGTTCGCACCGCGAAGAGTTACCCCCCATTGCAATTATCACACTTAAATTGCCCCTTATCGTAGTCTGTGCAGTGTGCAGTTCTCATGCCACCATGCTTTACACACAATACATTCTATCCAATCATCTGTTGGTGGATCTCGATATTTCTCCTTGCATTGTGGGCAAAAATAGTCCTTAGAAGCCTGTTTTTGTGCTCTCTTTAAACAGTTATGCACGCTGGAATCTCCCGCCTTACGCTTAATGGTGATTCTTTGTGGTGTGACTTTCTTGAAAAGAGGTGGTAGTCCGATTTCCATGGTTTTAACTATTGGTTTTCGAACAATTTTTGCATCTGCATCTCTCTGTTTCTGCTGAAGTTTTTTTTTATAAGGACTTGATTTTTCAGTTTGCGTAAAACCGCCGAACTTGAACAACGTTAAACCCAATAGCTCTCGCAATACTTGTGGGAGTAGTCTGTCTTAAATCTAAAACAGGGTTACGTTTTAGAAATCCATACACCCAATCCTTGCCAGCCGTTTTTGTAATGTTGTCAAATCTGTTCTCGATCTTGTTGATTTCAGCATACTCGTAAACAATTTTTCTCAGTCAGGCCGTAGAATATTTCGTCAGTTTTTTTACAATGATCAACGATTTCGGCCTGAAAATAAATGAATAATTATCAGATTAATAGTTTCACAAAAAAATGACATCTGCACGATAAATTAAGTACCTATTTATCTAAAAATCTACCTCTTTATCTGGCGTAAAAGTCGGACGATATCTCCCCATTGAGGTTGCTATTAATTTTAGTTTTAGGCAATTACGCAGAGTGGCTTCACTGATCCCAACAATATCTGCAGCAGCAAGCTGACTCTTCCCCTCTTTCACAAGCCTTTTTGCAGTTTCGATCTGCTCTTGAGTGCAAACTGACCTCTCTGGATGCTTTCTCACGTACACACGCAGCATATTTCACTGTAAATATATAGCGAGAGTTGAAATATTATGCTATAAAATCAATTTTATCTATCGGGGTAAGTGTTCGCACTCATCCAACTGCGAACGCTTACCCCAGCACACTTACCCCATCACACCAAAATTCAATAAACTTTAAAAATCAGATTAGTGGTTATCTTTATTAGAATTATCACTTTGCACCAGTCTAACTAACAATATTTCACTAAAAATTATCATAGACCACGTCGCTCTGACACAGCTGGTTACACAATAGCACACATCGGTAACGGAGATGAAAAATTTAAGGAAAGCACGAAAAAAAGTAATTTACCTACCAGTTTTTATTGACAAATCAGCATCCACTGTACACATTTCCCTCTTCGGCGCGATCCAGAACGCTACTGAATTAAGGAGCGCGCGGGCGCTTAACAGGCACAATCTTGTCGGAAACATCACTGCGAACACTTATACTCCGCGTACGGTTACCCCACGTGACTCTACGATTTATAAAATATTTCTACTTTTATTACGTTTTTCTTTTTTGAACACGTGCGCATGATTTTTATAAAAATGTAAACAATGAAATACGTTTTCAAAAGCATAACTCATTTTTACTTTCAATTCTAGAAATCTCGTTATCGTCTTTCACAAAAAATGTACAGACGTATTTTTAGTAAAAAAATTCTCAATGCTCTCTTTTGCTGGTATTCCTAGAACTGGGATTGAACTTAGGTCAATACACCAATCCAATTAGGTTTTTTACGACCATTTTATTATCTTTTTCATTACTTTTAAACTTTGAAGCATCCATCAATGTTTTACTGAGCACTCTTCATTTTATTACCACTAAAAGGCCATATAAATGCAATCCTGCTGTTGCCTAGCCTTTAATAATGGAAATGTTTCATTTGGTTGATTCAACATGATTCACGGAGTCGTGAAAAGTTGCTTATTTTTTAATAATAAAACTGAGCAATCAGTTTCATTGTAAGAAATCTCTCATTTTTCATATTTATTTATATACAATTTATTTTAATACCTAACATCAATCAATACAAGCAAGTATTTTAGTACAATATTCATATTCTCATTATTTCTCATCCTCTCTCATTATTTTTCATTCTTACTTATTCTTTCACATTATTTATCATCCTTTTCGTTCTTACTCATTATTTCTCATAATTTCTCATTCTTTCTCATTCTTACTCATTCTTACTCATTCTTACTCATTCTTACTCATTCTTTCTCATTCTTTCTTATCCTTTCTCTCCCTGTCTTTGTTCGGTTATTTCATCCTTTCTCATCCTTCTCATTCTTTCTCATCCTTCTCATTCTTTCTCATCCTTCTCATTCTTTCTCATCCTTCTCATTCTTCCTCATCATTTCTCATTCCTTTTCATGATTCATTTTTATTTTGTAGGCTGCAGTCCCTAACAACACGGCGGAACTGTAATCGTACCATTTACGTAGATTTGAAAACCATAAAGTTCCGCATCTTTCTCTGTGTCAGTCTTCCACGCTGGATCATTATTTTTTTTATAATGCTTGAAGTTAGTTCTAACAACATTTTACGTATATATACTAATATGTACATGGTCACATTTAATTGTTTATGAAAACATTTTTACAGTAAATATGACAACTTTTTAAAAATACATTAATTCTCCCTTCATTCTCCAGACTTTCAGTCATTTCATCATACTTTTTTTAGTCCTTGAGGTAGTCTTATATGCGGTAATCTAATTTTATATTTCCGATTCCAATAATCATGTAAATTTTTATTATTTTTTTTTTAGTATTTTGGCATTTGTTTCATAATTTAACGTATAAAAATAAACACATTATTATAGCAGTCTCTCTTTTAATGGATTTCTTGCTGGGTGTTCTTGTATTTGTTTCTTCCTATGTTACCAATATACCGAAGATCTTATTTTATATTCGGTAGGTAAAATTTCAAAAATGTTTGTCTTTCGATGATAAATTTGTTACCTTCCCAGTCCCGCCAGAATAATACGGGAATTGCAACGGGCTTTATCGAGACAGCTCGGCCCACTGAAACGGTATATTCGTTATTTCGGTATTTCGAGGATGCACCTATCCTACCTATTATTTAACTTCCTATAGGTATATTTTACACACACAAAAATTTATTTTCGAATAAAAGTTTTCTCGTAATCTTTAAAGCTAGAACGCAATAATTTAGTATTTTATTACAATAGCTGTGTGTTTACAGATAGCAGGGACCTTGAGTTATTTTTCATTGCTTGACAACAGAATAAAATAAAATAATTATTTTATATAATCCCCAACTATCAGTAGGTAGCAGAAATATTATGTTTTCATTCTGATTAAAGTTGGCCGGAAATATAGTCTTATTTCTTTGTGTAAGTTATTATTGTTTGTTCACTGTGCAAAGAAAACACGTCTCGGTCTCATCACAAAGCATTTCTGTTTGTTATGCACTTATATTATTTTATACCTGTACTTGTTTGCTTATTCATATGTACCTACTACTTTCATATTTAACCCTTCCCATGCAGAGATGGATCAAATCTGGCCGGGCTGTGCATAAAATATTAATTACATAACTGATATTATTTATTTATTATCACAATTTTAATTTTAATAAAACGGTTATTCAGCAAAATATTACGGAGATAACAGTAATAAAAAAAACAGTTATTAGTTTACACTGTTTCCTATAGCCTGATTGTAAATTAAAATTAATTTGATTAATATTAGTATGTTTATTCTGTATTTTCGGTATTCGTAATCCAATACGTTTTGAATGGATTCGTTTTGGAATACTAGTTTATAATGTTAGCGCTACAACATTCACACATTGGCACCCGTGCACGGTGAATATATCGATTTATTGATCAAAGCATTTATCGAGAGATTTTTGTTCAATTTCAATCTAGTCATGTTTTATTAAATATTTTCACTTAATTATTATAGTTTTTTTTAATATTAGCGCGCTCCCTCTAACATTCGTATTTACATATCTCCCTTTAAAACCATCTTTGTACGCTTTCTACGGGGCCTTACAAAGTTTTGTGCACAAAGAAACATGCACGACACGTTTGCGCTTGCACCGTAGTCTTATACTAGAATTTTCATATTTCGATGGCTAGGGGAACAGGCATGGTTGTATATGAAGACAATGCACAAATTTTAAAGGACGTGCCAAGCAACTGCCTCTGCATGTGCTTACGATAATAATATAATAATACTTACAGTGTTATTATATTAATAATATAATATAACCCACTTCATTCTTTGATAAGTCATATCATGGCCGGGGTGTTCACAAAACATTCCAATTACAAAGTATGATTCAATTATTATTTTGGATGCCAATTCACTTCTGTGTAATCGATTATCAAATAAATAATATTTTCAATCAATTCGAGGTACAATTGGACCAAGTTCAAATGAGTTATTTTTAAACATTGGAATGAAACCACAATACATAATATTATATCACTGACCTAAGGCAATCGCTCTGATGCAATCTTTAATGATTTATCACTCGTTCTGGTATTATCATTACGATGTATTAACTTGATATTGTATTATCGTGTCATTGCTCTCGTTTTAAAAGAAATAAAATAAGTGATTTAAATACATCTTTGTATTTGAATTACACTTTTGTTTTCGTTGATGAATGAAAATCTCTTGAAGTGGATATTAGACTTCTTCCCGACTTCTGATCAAGCTCAAACTCGGCAGATAGAATCGATGTCAATGAGGTTGTCAATTTGTTCAAAGAAATGTCACCATCTCAATGACAATTCTTATTTCAAACTTTTTTCACAGCCCTACAGGTACCATAATATTATTATTATTTTTATTCGACTGCTCGAAGTAGGAACCACGATCATGCGAACTCTAGTGGGATAAAAAAGTAGTATCCAACATGGACACCATCTTGAACCGGAACTGGTACGTAACGTTTACAGAGAGATGAAATGCCAGATGGTCGAGTTAAAACTAGACTTTTCTACGCTCAGTAATTAACCACTCACATTCCTAATTCCTGCGATCATAAATCTTTGATAAGATCATTGTCACTGTACATTCGTAGGGCTAATGCAATTAATTCTATTGAATGTTCTTTGTTCATCTCTGCTATTTCTGCGTTCCTGTGCGAAGATAAGAATGATCACCCCTTTTAAAATAATTAGCAATATTAAACACATCTAACCTTCCAGCGGGCACGCTGTCGTAAAATTTACGACGAACGCGCCTTATCGCTCCCCCCACTCTTGCGACTTAGTTGTAAGCATCGAGCTTCGAGCTATGCTAGAGTCAAATCAAATGTCAAACATTTACCGCAAGATATAAATGCTTTTCTCAAAGTGAATTACGGTAGGGCAGTTGAACCGATAACAGAAGAAGAAAACTGAAGCTTTCCAAAATGCGGTGTTTGTCGGTTATGTGCACTGGATAAGAAAAGATCCTCAGCATCAATGAAGTGTTGCCGTTGCCAGTCCTTTACATGCAAGAACCATTCTTCAGTTGAGGTGGTTTGTAACAATTGTAATGATGAGAATATTGATTCTGACTAAATAGGTCGATACAATATTTTATTTTGAAATATTAACATGTTTAGAGTGTTGCTTCGTTTTTTTTAAGAAAGTCAAATATTTTTTTTAAGTACTGCCTATTATGATTTTTCATATCCTTAAAGAAATTCCCTAACGTTTGTATAAAGAAAACACCACTTACATGGAGAAAACTTGATGACGTAAAATTTACGACAAGCGCCCGCTCAAGGGAAATTTCTCAACGCGCCCGCTGGAAGGTTAAGAAATATATCCACAATTTTGCCCAATGAATAGAGAAGCAACTGGTACAAGCACTGATCAGTCATTCCTCATCATGAAAAGTGAATCCAATGCGTTTTGAATGGATTCGTTTAGGAATACTAATTTATAATGTTAGCGCTACAACATTCACACATGGTACAAGCACTGATCAGTCATTTCTCATCATGAAAAGTTAATCCAATGCGTTTTGAATGGATTCGTTTAGGAATACTAATTTATAATGTTAGCGCTACAACATTCACACATTGTGCACGGTGAATTTATCGATTTATTGATCAAAGCATTTTTCGAGAGATTTTTGTTCTATTTCAATCTAGTCATGTTTTATTAGATATTTTCACTTAATTAGTATAGTTTTTTAATATTAGTGCGCTCCCTCTAACATTCGTATTTAGTTTTTTTATTGACTTTCCACCTACTGCTCCTAAAACACCTACTCCCCTGCCGCCTTTACAAGCTGGACTCTTCCTGAACAACTTCTGCGATCAAGATCAAGTACAAGATACAGTGTTTGTGCTGCCTCCCCATTATAATTAAAAACCATATACATATATTTTATGCAACTTTTTTTAATTATTTCATATATAAGGAATTATACAATGTTACAATCATAGTGTAATGTATGCAGTATTGTAGCGGGTGAAGGTCGTACACAATAATACTCGTAGGTGATCTATGTACTGGTATTTATTGGGGAGCTGCTTGTAACAAAAGAGGGACAATCCTAGTATGTATCGCCTTTTATACTATCTCGCAAGCATGCTATCTCGCTTGCACTTACACACATTCATACAGTCATCACAAACAAATATCCAAATTAATAGATTTTCCCTGATATGAAACACAAATAGTTACATATGTAACTTTTTAAGCTAGTTTTTTTTATCACTTTTCATAACTTTATAGCACTTTTTATAGGTGTGTTGAATTGTCATTTTGAGGAGTTATCATGGAATCGAAATCCTGGTATCATTTCGAAGAGCTGGAGGCAAACCGCATGATCACATTTTTGGCACCAGAAGTGTTTGAGAATGGTTTGAGTAATCTACGACATTAGTCGTATGGTAAGTGTTAAACCCCGAAGAGCGTACATTGAAATAATCAGACCCTGCGCAGACGCTAAAAATGAGTGAGGTGGGTAAATTATAACACATGTAAATGTGTCTAAATAGTGTAACAAAATATTCAGTTTTGAAAACAAGCCTGATTCACCCGATTTGGGAATTGTGCGTCTTTGTAAAAATGCGAGTTGCCTGTATACTGTCAGATTAATTTGTTGACAAATTACAGAAAGGGAGACGGTTACGTCCCCTCAGCGCTATATCTAGTCTACCAATTTGGATGTCTATGGTCACAGTGTAATAATTATACAACTGTCCAACGAAACGTTACTATCTGAATGACAATTCTTTTTGTCATGTTTCTTCGGAAAAAATTAGAATAAGAAGAGTCCCAATAAACACAACGAATTTACATTTGATGGCCACCATCTTTAACGTAAAATGAACATACAAACAAATTTAGATACAGACCATAGACATATGAATATTAGTAGACCTGCCCTAAGTGATTAAAAGCGTATTATTCCCCACTCCCCATACCGGTTCCATTGGAGCCGGCTGGGCTCGCGTATGGCCTCAAGTGAATTTAGAAAACGTGACGTCATCATTCTTGTGCGAACTATGGTCGAGGCATCATCGGTTCATTTTACGAAATAACACGGCACAATGGTGGCTTGTGGTATGAAAACTTGTAAAAATAGATGTGAAAAAGAGAATAAACCCAATTGTCGTATTACATTCCATATATAAGCATTATTTTACTTTATTTTAAGCATATTCACATCGTATAATATGTATCAGTTGTAGAAACATATACTATCACATCGAGATACGTCTGGACGCGAGACACAAAGCTGGTTGGTTGCTGGGAAGTAAATTATGAACATTTATAAAAGTGTCTTAACTAAATACGTAAACGAAATATTCGACTCTGAAAATAGAAGAAATTTATTTTGCCGAATTTGGACTTCGCAAATTTGTTCATAACGTGGCGAGTAATTTGCGCTCCCATGTAAAAATGTCTATTCATTCAAAAGCAGATTTTACTTTTAAGAAATAAATGGTGATATTATAATGCGAGATGCCTATATACTGTCAGATTGATTTATTGACGAATCACAGTCAGCTTTACCCCCTTCGTTCTTCAACAGTTGATTTTACCCCTCATCTTTAATTTCTAGTCTACATATTCATATGTCTGTGATACAGACGAAATTCAATTCAGTCAATTGAAAAAAAAAAAAATCTAAATATAATTCATTTGTGTTCCAGTTGGACCCCAACGCCGGCAAAGAGTTCATGGGATACGTGGTGGCGGCCAACCCTCTGGGTCAGATGCTATTCTCCCCGCTGGTGGGATGGTGGGCCAACAAGTCCGGCTCCATCCGCTTGCCGCTGCTCTTCACTCTGCTGCTCTTCATCATCAGCAGCGGCATGCACGCCTTCCTCGAGGTGTTCGATGATCACCGCAAGTACTGGATGCTGTGGTCCAGGTTCTTGGTCGGGGTTAGCTCTGGTAATTACATTTTTCTTTGTAAATAACTAACCTGAAAACATCGACCCTACGACTTCTTCAAGATACCACAATTTTGTAGCATTTCTCATATTCTCAATAGAAAAATCTCTTCACAAGATTTAAAAAAAAAAACTGTTTAACTGCCTGTAAGTTGCTCATTTACTACACGCTTCCGAAAATAGCACAAACCCAGCGCAGAGCCACGAAAAATCATGGGATAATATGAATTCTTGACACACCAATTCCAATTTTGAAAATGACAATAAATAATTTTCTGTTAAATATTGTATCGAACGCATTACGCAATGCTACCCAAAGGCTGCAAAGCAGCTTTCTGACCATGGGAGGATAAGAAAGCTAGTATTTACCCGGCCGGCGAGTACTGAGCACAACGCGCGCCCGGACACAGTATTTACGTGGTATCCCCTCCCCGGCTGGAGAGCACTGGGCACATGGCAAGCCGTGGACCCAGTATTTACGTCGCATCCCCTCTCCTTTGCCCAGGCGAAGCAACGCCAAACATAGAACGGCGACGGTTAGCCAATCACCGCAAAGCATGATAATGCTAGAAATATTTCTCCTTTCATATATAATTGCACAAATTAATGTTAGATTTGCGTGAGTCTCGCCGCCATAATGCTAAATAAAAATATACAGGTTGAAAGGCTGGACTCGCGTCTATGTTGTAAAGTAATATTGAAATATGTAAACATTAATATTAAGTAGTTATAAGGATTTCCTCACACCAATGTCGGTCTGAGGACCCACTGATTCATATTGTACAATTTATTACAAAAACATTAAAAATGCTAGGGAAAAACAGTTTTCATGAGATGAAGCGCCGTAAAGAGTACTATTGAATAAATAATTTTAATATTGACTATTAAAGTCATATGAAAACACACGAAGCTGCACAAAAATGCACCTCGTTTACGCGGGGCGGTTCAGACGCGCGCACACCGATGTGTGCACGCCCCCGCTAGTCCTATATATACCGCGCGTAAAGCGATCTCAAGTCTCTCTCTTCCGACATCTACTCTGACCGCTTCACTCTGGACTGCTTCTCCCGCTGGAACCACTATCTATCCTTGGATACACGACATCACAGCAACCGGAAAAGGCCCTGAACATAAAGCAGCTCACCGACTAGAAGATTCAGCACCCCTTATTTACAGTCAATGTAAATGACTTGCGTCTGATACAAATATTATATTATAGGTACTTTATCGCTTGTCTCAATTCATCACACAATCAATTAAATTTTTAAAAATTACACTTAAATTCTAAGAAAAACTGGTTCAGTAAATCGTATTTACAATCAGACACACAAGCGAAATTAGCATTTTTTTATTAGCTTGCCAATTTTTTTATTTTGGTATAAAAATTGTACCTAAACCATAATTTTTAAATTCCAGCCAACATAGCAGCAGCCAGATCCTACCTCTCCGCTGCCACCCGCCTCAAGGAGAGAACCGGTGCCATCTCAATAGTCTCCCTGGCGCAGGTTCTGGGCTTTGTGGTGGGCCCCATAGTCCAGGCTGCCGTCACTCCGCTGGGCGAGGACGGCATCGAGATAGTTGGCCGACTGAAACTGAATATGTTCACGGCTACCGGCTGGTTGAATGTCTTCCTGGGCATGATCAACTTCATGCTATTCCTACCGTTCTGCTTCAAGGAGCATAAAATTGCGGCAAGGGAGGTTATGCTGCATAAAGGAATGAACAGTGGTAAGAATCTTTTTTAAATTAAGCAATTACAAAGGTTTGGTATGTCTATTTTAAAAAGAATGATGAATAATTTGATAGTTTTTGAATTCCTTCTACTTCCGTTGTTGTAAGCGGAAAATGTTCCTTGTACAGTGATGGACGACCCAGCTAACAGAAGATTGAAGCCGTGACGCCTGGATTAGAACTCAATCCTTTGGAACGCTCGACAAACAAACCAGTTTCATGTGTGATTTTATCTTTACCACTCATCCAATAACTTTTTTCTTTGACAGTGTGCGTAAATCCATTCAAAAATCATCTTTAACCTTTACATACCTGTAAAAAAACATATCACCTGAAGGGGGTCACTAGGGTCCCTCATCCATCGCCGAGCAATTGTATCACTTAATATCCTTTTGCACTTTCCTCTCACATTTTAGTTACTATTCTTTTCATACCTATCGTTTTAACCGGACATTACCCCTCTTTCTTTAAGCAATGTAAAAAAGGTGAAACAATAGCGCAAAATGGAGCGTAACTCGTACATATTATTGTAGCCTTTTTAGTAAAATACACTTTTTATGTCTGCGTTTGCGGCTTGTTGTCGGTGACAAATTAAATAAAAAAGTAATGGGAAACATCCGTATTCACGACAAGTTTGCAGTGAGGAATATTTAAAAAAAAGTAATAGGGTTCCGGGTGGGACAGGAAAGTAATTTCGTCAGAATTGGAAAGACATTATTCAATATCTTAAAAAATAGTAACGGGATATTTCTTTTAAAATGTAGATCTTTCACCAAATAGGATTAACTAAATTAAGAGTATGTGATGTTAAAATAAAATAGATATCGCACAAACCTCTTGTTTGGGGGATATATATTACCCCCATCAGGTATGGGGGGGTTAAACACGTATGTAATGGTTATCACATACATATGTATATTCACTGTGTGTTTATGCTAGTACTGCTAAATTTCAGGAAAGATTTCTGAAAAGTTTTTCAAGAAGTGTGAAAATAAATATTTATAAAATATCATCCGTGTAAAAATAATGTGAGCCTTACTTTTCTTTTTACACCAGGCTTTGTTTGTAAATTATTTTTATTATTAATAAAGTTCTTTAAGATAGTCGGTAGGTAGCTAAAAAGGAATTTTTTATTTACAACTACATTTTTGTGTCGAATCGAACTACATAATTAAATTATGCGAAATCATGAAAAGGTCAAACAATTAATTTCAAAAATACATGTTTCTCATCCTATTCACCATATTATATCTTTTCTATCAATTAAAAATATTTTATGTTTCTCATCCTATTCACCATATTATATCTTTCCCATCAATTACAAATATTTTATGTTTCTCATCCTATTCACCATATTATATCTTTCCCATCAATTACAAATATTTTATGTTTCTCATCCTATTCACCATATTATATCTTTCCCATCAATTACAAATATTTTATGTTTCTCATCCTATTCACCATATTATATCTTTCCCATCAATTACAAATATTTTATGTTTCTCATCCTATTCACCATATTATATCTTTCCCATCAATTACAAATATTTTATGTTTCTCATCCTATTCACCATATTATATCTTTCCCATCAATTACAAATATTTTATGTTTCTCATCCTATTCACCATATTATATCTTTCCCATCAATTACAAATATTTTATGTTTCTCATACTATTCACCATATCTTTCATATCAATTACAAATATTTTTATTTACAAAGGAAAAAAATATATTTATTTTTCTAATGACATTTTTTATTTAAAATTTTCAGAGAAAGAAGCTTGGAAATCCATCAAGCCCGATTATTTGACATGTTGGACGTTAATCATTGCCTTCTTCATCCTGGTGTTCAATTTCGTCCTTGTCGAAACCCTGGGAACACCCCTGACCATGGACCAATTCGGCTGGTCCAAAATACAGTCCCTCTACTACATGGGCATCATCATGAGCGTCGGAGCCGTCATAGCCTGTCTCGTATTTGTCGTCACAATTCCAATGACAAAGATATTCGCAGAACGAAAGCTCATGTTATGGGGAGGGTTTTTGATAACCATGATGGCATCCTTGTTTCTCATGCCATGGGGACCAGATTCTCCTAAGATGGCTATCCCACAGAATCTCACTCTCGGCGATCTGAGAGAATTGGCCGCAAGTGTTCAATATGCAAATTTCACACTGGACGAGATTATAGCTAATTTAACGATGCCGGGAGAAATAGTGTTGGGGTGTCCCATCGTACAAACTTGGTGCGAATATACTCCGGCCTTGACTGTGTTGCAGCTTTGTATAGCGTATGTCTGTGCTTCCATCGGTTACCCGCTCGGTGTAACTCTCATTCAAACAATCTTCTCCAAGATTCTGGGACCCAGGCCACAGGTAATTATTATTTACATCTTCTTTTATTTACAGCAACGAGCGCTATGTAGGTACTCTATCTGCTAATATTTTTCTTAGCAGGAAAACCTATCGTCCATCTATATAAATAAAAATGTAAAAGCTTTTTTGTCACCTGTGACAGGTAAAAACATGCTTTTTTGAAAAACAGCGCCATCTGTTGGAAAAACATGCTTTTATAAAAAACAGCGCCATCTGTTGGACGTAAAAGCAACACGAGCTATTTTTTCTCTATCTGCACAGACAGACTGAGCCACAGCAATGTGATGGGGTACAGCTAGTTATTAAATATTTTCTTTGTTTCTTTTCAATACCATTTTTAAATAAGGACGGGTTGTTTCGGAAAATTTGAACAAATCATCAAATTTCAACCTTCATTTTCAAGTTGTGTGAAAGATGTTTTCAAGTTCTGTTTTTATTTCATTTCTTTCAAGCAACTAGCTTATAATGATATAATAACAGAACTTCAATAGAACTTTCACAGAACCCGAAAACGTACGTTGAAATTTAATGAATTTTTCGAATTCTCCGAAACAACCTGTCCTTATGTCAGTGCTTCATGTAAATTTTTGACAAAACTACGACAAATGTGTTCAAAGTTCAATGTGTTAAAGAAAAAATGTGATAATAAATATTATCAAATCTCCTTATAAAATAAGATGTATTATACGTACCTCCCAACCGTCTTAAGCCGAATTAATTTTTTTTTAAAAACCACCCGGGAGTGTTTTTCTAGCAAGTAAGAGTTTGTAAAAACTGTCACTAATGTTTATACAGACTTTTGGAATGCTTGTATTAGTTAAAAAATGAAGCCAAGATCTTTTATACGGGTTTTCCAATAAGAGGTGTTATTTTGAATAGCCCGCTATTCAAAATAACACCTCTCATTCATGTCATTTTTTGACATTTGACAAGTAGAAACTACGCCATTAATAAAAATGGAACGAGACACGCTTCAACAACCCATTGAAATTATTGAAATTCTCTTGAGTGAATCAAATGCAAATCATCTTGAGTGATGAGGCCCATTTCCACCTCGGTGGCTTCGTCAACAAGTAAAATTGTCGCATTTAGGGCTCGGAAAACCCAAGAGTTATTGTTGAAAAGCCTCTCTATCCTCAACGTGTGACTGTTTGGTGCGGTTTATGGTCCGGCGGAGTCATTGGACCTTACTTTTTCGAAAATGAGACTGGAGCAACAGTTACGGTGAATGGATTGCGCTATCGAGAGATGATTAATGATTTTTTATGGTCGGAATTGGATGGTATTGATCTGGACAACGTTTACTTTCAACAAGACGGTGCTACGTGCCACACAAGCAACGAAACCATTGATCTTTTACGATTGAATATCAAAATAACACCTCTTATTGGAAAACCCTGTATTATTTATTATCTATTCTAGATCAATGTTTGTAAATCTGAATCAGTTACTATGTGTGAGCTGCTTTTGAAATTCTTATGTTTAGGAGGTCAAATAGATTCCGGAACCGCCGAGAGTGGGGGTTCAGGGCAGGATAAATCACCGAGCCCGGCGATGGAAGAGTCCCAGTGATTGCCCGAGCAATCGCAGTACCTAATATTAACGAAGCGCCCTTTAAAAAGCATCCAATTATTATTATTGAATGTATTACATATAATAAAAAGGTTATTTGAAGGATAATACGCTATCACAAACAGTGGCGACTCTAGGTATCCAGGCGTGGTAGGTCATTAAAAAAAATGTGTGACTAATCTTTTAAATGAAATTCTTTGAAAAATGCCTTCGTATCTGTATCAATTTGTAAGTCCGCGGCTCTAAATACATATTATGTTAATATAGTAAATTGGAAATAACTACAAAATCCATGTACTTGTGGCAAATTGTTTTAAAGGGATTACGTTTTAATGTAGTTGTTCACAACATTAAAGTAAATAAAATAAGAATTTGAAATGCCTGTCTGCAGTATCCATAGATACTGGGTGCGAAGCAATTGAAAAATAACCAATGTTTCACACACAATAAGCGTGTAAAATGAAAAACCAACAAATGTTTATGTCACAATCTCTTATAATATTCATCGTACTGTCTCCCTCACGGCCATGACCTAAGCATCTCTAAGCTTTCTTCGGTACCTAATTTTTACTTCGACGAAAGAGATAGTGCCATCTCCTTTATTCTATGGCGCGCATAGGGACAGAAGATGTCAAAGTTGGGACATTCTTTAAATTGACCCAGCTTGTGGACTTGTGGATGAAAGCTTCTATTAGATACAACAGATGTCACTGCTCGTCACTTGCCGCTGCCGCTTGCAGCTCTGCTGTTTCGTGGTACATTTCAAATGAATTAAGAAGAAGTCCAGTTGTTTTGATGCACATAATTAATTATTATTGTTGTCTTATAATTTTGGGGGGTCAAACACCAATTGGCCTAAGGGAAGAACCGCCATTGAGCACAACGTTGTTGTCATCTACAACTTTTCGTCTATCGTCTACGTATAAAAATTAGCAACTAGAAGCCCGGCATGGGCTCTCAGTGACCCTGATGCTTCTCAAAAGACTCGAATAAGCCTTTTTCTATCACTGCATAATCTAAACAAATTTATTCTCTTTCCAGGGAGTGTGGATGGGTCTGATGACGGGAAGCGGCTGCCTCTCCCGCGTAATGGGCCCCGTTTTCGTGGGTTACGTGTACAGCCGCCTTGGGCCCATCTGGACCTTCTCCATCACCACCGGCGTCATGATCGTCTCCATGGCCTGGATACAGATCGTCAGCAACCGACTCATTCCGCCCGACATCTGTGACAAGCCTGCCACGGAGATGCAGGAACTAAACGTGACCAAACCACAGAAGAATGGTTCCAACGGTGCCATTGGTGTGAAAAACTATGTCTAAACAATAAACAATAGAAAATAATGTTGTTGATAGTTTGGTGGAACTTTGATGAAACACTCTGATGTTAGTTTAGTTTATAAATATTGTTATCAAGATGTTACTTGCTGTGGTGTAGCAATGACTAAGGCTATGGCCACACAAGTAGGTGCCTGCCTTCGTGCTTAGAGCTACGCTACGTGCTAGGTGACATATCCTAGTGAATAAACGCACACTATACTATCGCAATGGCCATACTGCACGCTACGTGATATTACTCGCTTAGTGAGTCTCCTGGCGAACAAACGTGTTGGTTAATTTTATTGTGTCACCTAGTGATTTTGTAAGATGGAGGAAGTTTTAATAGGAGCAGTTATTAAAAGAGAGCCTTTTAGAGAGAGTACCAGTCAAATATTTTCTGCTTCATAAAAAAAAACATAATTCTGAAATACTTTGTGGAGAAGTTAGAACTATACAATAATACTTGTGGAAAAATTAACTTATTGTACCCAACAATATTAAATTTGAGTCTTTCAATATTTTAAACTTTGTGAGAAGTAGCTTTCGTCATTGACTTGACCACTCCCTAATGCCAACTGATTTTGTGCCTAAACACGTAGCGTGCAATATAGCAGTATTGCTTCTAATATATAAGCATAGCACCTAGCTTAGCACTAAGCGAAGGACTTCGGTGTGACTTCAGCCTAACACAACCTGGGTAGTCGCGGAGGACCAGTCTTCTGCCTGATTATTTAAATGCAGAAAAATGTGGATATTGTAAGAGGTTGGTATGTAAAATTAAAAATAATTAAGGAAGTTTTATTTGACCTTATTTGCTAAGCAAATGAAGTAACTATATTCCATTCTAGTTGTCTATTCTGCGTAGATGAGAAGTCCATAGAGGCCGTTGTTAATTCCCCAAGACCCCAGATATGTTGTTGCCACACCACCGGTGGACATTCAATTGTTTTTAGGTTTTGTCTTGCGAACAAATCCATCAACACGTGAACTGGCAGCATTCGACAGTAATTTGACATATTCAAACTTATTGAATTGTATAGAAATTCATTCAATGAAACGAATTTAAACTGCTAGAACTTGTTTTTTCATCAAAAATCTTTGTTAGAGTGTTTCATTCACTAAACGACTGTTTGTTTTGTGAATAGCTATGTGAATTTACGCCAATACTTAAGTATTAAGGATTGATTGTAATTTTTAATACTAGATACTGATATTACAACAGATTGATGTAATAATATTTTTATATGTTTTATATTATTGTAATCTCGTTGTTTGCATTTTAGTTGTAAGTATAAATGATATTAAATACAAGACGGTTGTTCTATGTAGTTAGATATTTAAAAAATAATTTTCTGTTAATGATTGCATATTTTAATTGTTTTTTATTTGACTTCATTGAGCATAATACTATTCCATCGATTTTTGCTGTTTTTTTTAATGTGATAATTAAGATTCTTTTTCCGATTCTACTTCAATTTTGAGTTAAAATTTCCCGAGTACCTATATATAATTATGTATTTGAATATTTGTAATTATTATTATTGCATTTGTTGTGCAAGTCTGTAAGCCACACTATTTTATATGAAATATATTTTATATTATGACAATTCCATGTTTGTACCTTTTAATATTTTTCATCTTTTTGACATGGTATTATATTAACTTTACCTACTGAGTAATTTTATACAAAAACGTAGGTAAATCTTTAGAATTTTTATAAAGAATCATATTATTTTGTAATATCACAAAATATATATTACATTATTTTAATTATGTACAAAATAGTTAGAGGAATATTTGTGATGCACATAGAACACATCAAATGCGATTTGACACGTTTTGTAATTCAAAAGTTTGGTCAATCGAGCTTTATATTTCAAATTCAAATGGGATAGCGAAATACGATGTCAGGCAAATGTAAGAGAGACAGAGCATGCTAAATGGGCTAGAACCAAAAGCTATTATTATGTCAGTTGCGACATTGGTTTCAGGATTGAGCATCTTGGCGCACAATCCTCGATTCAATTACATCTATACACTGTCTCAAACGATGACCGGGTATCTCATCAAAATGATAGTTCAACACACCTACAAAACGTGATATAAAGTGATGAAACAAAAAATAGGTTAAATAGGTTACATAGGTAACTATTTAACCTAGTTGTTTCATCTCTTTTAATGACTCTACATCAATTTTTAAAGGTGTGTTTAATTGTCATTTTGATGAAATATTTACTCCAACGTATTTGTATTTTATTTAATCATGTCATGTCTTCTTAGATGAAAAAAATCATTAAATTGCACTCAAGGCCGGCCCTAAGCCAAACGGCGCTTGGAGCGAGTAAAATTTAAGCGCCCCTTGTCAAAACGAGTGGACGCTTAGGTAGATAATCACTGTAATCAGTAATATTTGGAAGATTTTGTTTGTGTAGTGCCGTTTTATGAAAAATAATATCAAGGGAAATGCATTATGTGTTATGGAGTGAACTGCTCCAATTGCACCCGCATAAAACCGGCACTGATTGCTTTCCTGTATAATTTTCCATTTTTTAGTTATCCAGTTATGAAATTTTCTTTATCCAATAGTTTGATTTTATGTTTTCAAATCATCTGGTTAACATATTGCATACAGTGTACTTAATTAGATAAATGATAAAATCTTTATAATTAATCATAAAAATACACATTTATATTATTTTCAGATTACAGTAAAAAATATTAGCATAATTTTCTCTAAGATATTACATACGAATTTGACTGAGAGTGAATACATAGTTTTTACAAAAAATATTAAAAAATTAATGAAAGCCAAAAATGCAGTATTTTTAATACATGTGCCTATAAAGTTAACTCAACTCTATCTCTTTGTATCAGCCACTGGAGTGAGAGAACATATTCTTTCAGTTACATACAATATGCAGTAATATTCTGCCATAGTAAGTAAAAACATAGTATCTTTCTTTAGAATCTCAAGTAAGATACTTTGTTTTTACTTATGATGGCAGTTTTTGTGTGGAGGGTTTTATTACAATTTTTGGCATCAAGTGTCAAGTTTTGTTAAAATTTTATGAGACTCCAATTTGCATGTTTCGTTTTATCACTGCAATTAACTACATGTTTTGTGTGCACGTACATGTCAACACGTGAGGGGCCAAAGGTTAATAAATCCCTTGGCCACGGAAAGTTAACTTTGTGGCGTCGTTACAGATTGTTCACTTTACCGCTTGCCTTTCCACAATAAACACGCTACTTTCACAGAATATAAAGTGTTATTTACACAATTTAAAAGGAAAAAATATATAATTAAAAAATGGAAAAAAAAATTTTGCTCTATACATATTTTGCTCATTACTTTTAAAGTCGATTTAATTGCCTATAAATTTTATGTATTTTATTATAATTTTGCGTTAAGAATAAGATAATCTTTTTACATATACATAATATTTTGTGATGAAAGTAGATACTATAATAGTATTGCCATAATTTGTAAAGACACATATTTTTCTGTACATATTTAAAAAATGCAAGAGTGAGGTTAGGATATTTTTGTACCTGGGCACACTGGATTCCAAATTTAAAAATGATTAATATTGAAAAAATGATATGGATTGAAATAAAATTTTGATATGCTCTTGAAAACATGACTTAGTATTTATTTATTTGAGACACAAACAAGACTTTTTTTTATGAAACATGCTTTTAGGTTATGCAAAAATTATTTATAATCAAATATAAATGTCCCTAGACAAAATGCAGAAACAAAATGGGTCGGGTACGCTACTTAAGCAATGTATCATGGGACGTGTAAAGATGGAGGGGGTGGCGTCACACCTCTAACGAGTTGATTTCACATCTATAAGTGGTATTATCTATGCATCTACTGTTATGTTTGGTATATCTATGGTTGTTTGTTTTGATAGTTGTCACATAAAATTATATACTAAGTAAATTATCCTCAAATTCGCTCTCTGAATCCCAAGACATGAGAATGCTACAAATTGCTTCTGCTGACGAGTGAAATACATAAACATAACTTTATAATAAACGACTAATCAACTGACGCTTAATGCTGCGTACTTAACACTTTCCGGACCATGCCCGGACCCTGTTCGGTATGCATTTTTCTTCCAGTTGGCCGACACTTTGCTAACCTTTATCCTGATCCGACCGTGATCTAAACTACGTGTCCTATTTGCTAGGTGATACGCTTTTAAGTCGCGACCTGGAAAGTGTTAAGAACTAGAGACCACTTATCACATGGTCACACGCATTGCGTGCATAGAACCATTGACTAAGTTTCCACTTAGTAATGCGTATATCGCGTACGTTTCTACCTTAATTTGTCTGCAGCACAGATCAAGGTAATCATAGAATTGCCCATAAGGGCGAGGAGAACAAACCAAGTGTGAGGAGTGGGGAGGTGGTGTGGGTGTCACCCTTTCAGTGATTTGTCAATAAATTAATCCCACAGTCTACAGCCAATTGGCATTGTGCTATTTGTGTCAGACAGGGTGAGACACACAAGACTGTAAAGTGCTGGAGGTCCCAATCCGTGGAGGCGGAAGATGTCGTCCTTCAGTGGCGTGGGGGAGGAGAACGAGCAGTCTCTGTAGCCGCTGTAGAGCTGGTCCGATCGCTTGTCGCTTGTCCTTGTTGCTGAGTCCGGGTCTGGTCTGAAGAGGTAGGGAAGTCCGTGGTCCATAATGAGGCGAGAGAGTTGTAGAGCTGGTGATGGTTGCTGGTGATCTGCCTTTCTCAGGGCTTTGTGCCTGTTTTATAGGGCGCGGGCAGTGGTCCAACGCTCCCACGGGCCCGGCTTTCTCTCGGATTCTCGGAATCGAGAGCCGTGATGGACGCGATGACTGCACCCCGACGGTCATTTTACTGGCGCTCGGCCGGTCATTTCGGGCTGTGGTCGAACGATACCACGGCTTTCCTTTGTTTAGACACGATTCTCAGAATTGTGCTCGTGTCATTTGCAACGTCGTGACCGCGCACAGCCGATTGCTTCGGGCTGAACGTTTCTACGGTCCCTTTGCGTTTAGGCACGATTCTCATAATCGTGCCCGCGGGGAATGTAATGCTATGTTCACAATTACCATTCTATTTCACCAGCTCTAACAACTCTATAATTCTCTGCCTGTTCTCCGCTAGCCAAGCTCTGACGTTTAATTTATATAGTTTTTACATTTGCGTACATAGGTTATGAGTTTACATTTACATTTAATTAGAAATACTTAATATTTAATTTAAAGAGCAGTATGTACGACACACTATCAGTATTTCTTATCCAAAAATGAATTTTGCTTACCAACAAGACCATCCTTTTTACAATAGTTTGCGAATTTCTCACTTTGTTTATAGAATATTTATCAAAAGCCTTTTGTAAGTCTATGAAGATTGCCAATGTTTTTTTTCCACTATCTAAATTTTTTGTGATCATATCTGTAATAGTTTCTATGGCATCACCAGTACTTAAGTTCTCCCTAAAACCACATTGTGTTTCCGATAATATCTTATTATCAATATTATCTTCCAAGTAGGTTATGAGTTGTTTTTTTAGTATTCTCTCCAATATTTTTGACAAAGTATTGAGTAGGCTTATTGGTCGATTATGTCATTTTTACATCTTGTTTAAATATTGGTATAACAATAGCTTTTTTGAGAGCTGTGGGGAAACCGCTTTCAGTTATAGATAGATTGACTAGGTATGTTAGAGGTACGCAGTGGCGGTTCTTCCTTTAGGTCAATTGGTATTTGACCCCCCAAAATTATAAGACAACAATAATAATTAATTATGTGCATCAAAACAACTGGTATTCTTCTTAATTTGTTTTAAAATGTAACGCAAAACAGTGGCGGCGGCGAGTGACTAGCAGTGACATCTGTTGTCTCTAATAGAAGCTTTCATTCACAAGTCCACACGATTCGCTATGTCAATTTAAATAATGTCCCCGGCTTTGGCATCTTCTGTCCCTATGCGCGCCATAGAATAAACGAGACAACACGATGAATATTATATGTTTTACAGAGATGGTGACATAAACAAATGTCAGTTTTTCATTTTACACGCTTGTGTGTGTGGAACAATGGTTGTTTTTTAATTGGATAGTTCGGGAAAGGTTTGGAATAATTATTTATGTTATCGATTTAGAATGAAGCTGAAAAATGAAACAAAACAAAAAACGTTAAAGATCATTGTCAAATAGAATCAAACTCTTATTTTATTTACTTTAATGTTGTGCACAACTACATTAAAAATTAATATCTTAAAGATAATTAGCGTAAGTACATGGATTGTGTGTTTATTTCCAATTTAATATATTAACAGAGTCGCGGACTCTAAATACTATAACAAATTGATATAGATAATCATATATGGGCTTTTTTCACAATATCAAATAAAGAATAATCACACATTTTTTTCAAATGACATACCACGACTGGATCCGCTTCTGGAGGTACGATAAACTATTTATGGAGATATTTTATTACATCGGTTGTGATTAAGTCCTCCCCCAAAGATATATTTGATTTTAGAGAAGAAATTGTGTTTTTGATTTCATCAGTTGAGATTTGTTTAAACTCAAGCTGCTTTTCCTGCTCAGGAGGTTCGGTTATTTATATTGCTTCATCACATTTATTTATTATTGGATAATTTGTATAGCGCCGCTTTTGTGAGATATCACCTCAGGGGCGCTTTACAGTTGATGCAGGTATTACAGAAAATATAAATATTACAAAAATAGAGTGAAGTTAAGTTAAGTAAAATGAAGTATAGGAACAGGTGACACGAAGATAGAAGATGGAGACTCTGCAGCAAGAATCCTAGGTGGTGAAGAAACTGGGCCAGCTGCTGCAGCGAAAGAGACCACCGCGTCCACCAACAGTGCCAGCACAAGGTTCGTCATCCGTCCAGGTATGTGTCTGCTGCTAATAAAGCGCTGACACACTATCCTCTCACAGATACCAGACCTTGGCAGCACCGCTGTGACGTTCTACGAAGATAGAAGATGGAGGCTCTGCAGCGAGAATCCTAAGTGGTGAAGGAACTGGACCAGCTGCTGCAGTAAGAGAGTCCACCGCGTCCAACAACAGCGTCCAGGTATGTGTCTGCTGCTAATAAAGCGCTGACACCTCACATAGATAAGAGACCCTGGCAGCACTGCTGTGACGTTCGGCAAGTCCATAATTTATCTCCATGTAATCCTGTTCCTGGTAATTGTTGAAGTGGTGCATTCTGTCCGCAATAAAAGGCGGCGGTTGGGTAATAAATTATACTGGGCTTAGTAAAAAAACTTGCAGGGCCAAGCTTGCCCAGTTTCCGAGAATTTTGTTGAAAACATCTGGAGTACATTTACCGATCGCCGTTCGTTTCGAATGTCCAATATTTTTGAGCAAATTTCCGATTATTTATTCACTTTTAAAACACTGCACTCAAATCACATATTATAAAGTTCTAATAATTATTAAGTTTATTTTTATTTAAGTTCAAATGTTGATTGATTGATTTTAAAAATAATTTCAAAGGGATGTTGCCTCATTTCCCTTGAAAATACTAAAAAAACACAAAGCGGTTGGAGGAAGCGTTAGGACGCGTCCTGCTGCCACGAAGGGCGCTATACTACTTGCGTAGCTTGCTTTGCTAAATTCAATCCTATATTAATTTATGAAAAAAAATATTGATATATATATTCGTAACATGTATATATGTAACGTTGGTAGATTTAAAACTGGTTATTTCATATAATATTTGCCACATTTTCCAGGGATTTTGTTTACAATCTTCAATTTTATAGTAGATTTCTTTTGTATCCGTAATAACTTTTTTACAAATGTTTCTATATCTTTTGTAGTTTCTTAACTTGTGTATATCGAATTGATTTGTTTTTAGTTTCTTGTGTAACTCATCTCTTTTTCTTATGCAGTTTATAACATTTTATGTGAGATTTTCTTTACAATTTTTATGGTATTAGAGAGAATGTTATGCTGAATGAGTTCTATGAAATAATTCCACACTTCATTTGTATTGTCCATACCTTGTAGTTTTTTCAAATCGGTACATTGTAGATTGTAAAAAACAGAAACCAACTGGAATGTCATTAAACATTCCAGTTGGTTTCTGTTTTTTCCGTTGTTAGTGTAGTGAGGTCTTTTCATTTCAATATCTTATTTTCATCAATTCTTTTTCGTTTTTTTATTTGTATTGAAAGCATTGTTGTATAATGATCGGTTATGGTTGACTTAAATACAACAGTTGTATAATGATCAGTTATGGTTGACTTAAATACAACAGTTGTATAATGATCGGTTATGGTTGACTTAAATACAACAGTTGTATAATGATCGGTTATGGTTGACTTAAATACAACAGTTGTATAATGATCAGTTATGGTTGACTTAAATACAACAGTTGTATAATGATCGGTTATGGTTGACTTAAATACAACAGTTGTATAATGATCGGTTATGGTTGACTTAAATACAACAGTTGTATAATGATCGGTTATGGTTGACTTAAATACAACAGTTGTATAATGATCAGTTATGGTTGACTTAAATACAACAGTTGTATAATGATCGGTTATGGTTGACTTAAATACAACAGTTGTATAATGATCGGTTATGGTTGACTTAAATACAACAGTTGTATAATGATCAGTTATGGTTGACTTAAATACAACAGTTGTATAATGATCGGTTATGGTTGACTTAAATACAACAGTTGTATAATGATCGGTTATGGTTGACTTAAATACAACAGTTGTATAATGATCGGTTATGGTTGACTTAAATACAACAGTTGTATAATGATCGGTTATGGTTGACTTAAATACAACAGTTGTATAATGATCGGTTATGGTTGACTTAAATACAACAGTTGTATAATGATCGGTTATGGTTGACTTAAATACAACAGTTGTATAATTATCAGTTATGGTTGACTTAAATACAACAGTTGTATAATGATCGGTTATGGTTGACTTAAATACAACAGTTGTATAATGATCAGTTATGGTTGACTTAAATACAACAGTTGTATAATGATCGGTTATGGTTGACTTAAATACAACAGTTGTATAATGATCGGTTATGGTTGACTTAAATACAACAGTTGTATAATGATCGGTTATGGTTGACTTAAATACAACAGTTGTATAATGATCGGTTATGGTTGACTTAAATACAACAGTTGTATAATGATCGGTTATGGTTGACTTAAATACAACAGTTGTATAATTATCAGTTATGGTTGACTTAAATACAACAGTTGTATAATGATCGGTCATAGTTGACTTAAATACAACAGTTGTATAATGATCGGTTATGGTTGACTTAAATACAACAGTTGTATAATGATTGGTCATAGTTGACTAAAATACAACAGTTGTATAATGATCGGTCACAGTTGACTTAAATACAACAATCAGATAATGATCGGTTATGGTTAACTTAAATACAACAGTTGTATAATGATCGGTTATGGTTGACTTAAATACGGTAGTTTGAGTTTCTTCTTTATTTTTACTAATAATATGGTCTATGCAACTTTCATTACTGTCCACTTTTCGAGTAGGCACGTTTATTAGGCTATCCAGTCCATGGGAAGCTAGCATCTGCAGATATTGTATTCTTTTGGGATGTCCATTTTCTAAAATATTTATTTTTACATCTCCAATAAGAAATAAATTTTTAGTGTACATTAATAAGTATAGTTCCTCGACTACGCATTTGCAAAATAATTTTAAATATGAATTACGGTAACATAAATAATCTCAGTTACCGTGAAAACGAAAAATCATCACAAGTAAATGTATAAAAAAAAATCAATTTTGATATTTCCCTTCTGCCCGGTTTTCCGTGATGGCTATTATTTTTTTTGCATCTTGGCCCAGTTATTAGTTGTCCTTCCTTTCTTTGGTTTGTGTCATCAAGTAAACAAATAAAATAACTTTAGGTAGTGAATTTCTTTATTATTATGTATTTGTAAAAAAACTGTATATTTTTCTAGTTCGGAAACAATAATAATTAAGAATCACTCTTAAAATATTATAGTAATAATATCAGCAGTCTTTTCTTACAAAATAATGATATTACTTCATCAAAACTCTCATACAAGCCACCTTCTCTTCAAAGTTGTCTTTATAATTTTATATCATCTTCTTTCAATTCGAAGCCTTAATGTCAAACAATGTTATCTCAATAATTCGAAGAATTAAAGCCTAGCAATGTTATCTAAAAATAAATCATTAAAAAGTATGTTTTTGTGTAGATAATCTTTTTGACTTTAAGTCCTCGAATTATTGGTATGTTTTTATATAGATAACGTTGTTTGACATAAAGCCCTCGATTTTAAATTTACTTTTGAAACGATATTGCTTGATTATTGTTTAATTATAAATTGTTTGATTGTAAATACTAGTGGATTAAAATAAGTTATTTTACTAAGGAACAATTCTACAGGCTTATTCCGTTTTAATTTATTTACAAATATCTATAGGGTCATCTGTGAAAACTACATCATTCTGTGATTTTTATTTTGACAAGATTACATAACTTAACTTTTACATAACTTATACATAACTTTTTCTCCACTTTAGTGATAATTACAAACATTACTTTATCATTCTTTTTGTGAAATTGTTGTGTTTGGAAACATAAGCAGGCTAATCTTCCTATAGTAAGTATATGGCATAATCTCAAGATAAAAAGAGACCACTATCGCACAGACAAATTTTTCCTACGATCTTTAAGCAACCGACCAAATTAAAAGCGATGTAATATCTTCAAAGCTGTCTAAACTCTTCTGTTTTTGTATATTGAAGAAGAATATTATGCTAATAAATCTAAATAAAACAGAATATGAACGAAAAATAAAAATATAACAGCCTTAATTTCGAAAAAACAGTAAATTAATTGATTCTAAAAAAACTTGACATGAAAAGTTTTTGCAAAGAATGGCTTAGCTTTAGCCCATGTTGGTTGGGATTACCTAAGCCATACCAAATATCCAAATGACTGATTCATCTATCTATCTTCTAGAAAAGAAAGCCATGTCAAAGACAGTCAACATAATATGATAATTATTTCATTAGTTAAGTTGTACTAATTAATAGAGGTACCAACAGATGGCACTGATAGCTACATTTTGTGGTTTGTACCGAAAAGGCACTGCCTTTTTGGTTGCTAACACAAATGAATCGACCCTTGATGCAATATATATACATTTTTGTATTGAATGAAGACAATATTAAAAAATGACTTGTTTGTTTTCTAACCTCATTCTAATTTCTTGAAGATGTTTTTCACTTCTATTATTAAAAATATTATTGTCTTTAATACTGCGTAAGGTACATGATGTTAAACTATTAATTAAGATCAGGATGAAGAGCTTCTCAATTGTTGGATTATACAAAATGACGTACAAGCTATGCATCAACGATGATATTAGTATCATCGTTGATGCATTATGTTTCAAAGTAAATTGTAATAGGAATGTTAGGTTTTAACGGTTTTGTTTGGTTTCCTGGAGAGGTTTTCTGCTTCTGCTATGGTGTCTGGCAGCTTGATGTTGTTGGTTTCCGGGAAACTGAGCACCATGAAGCCAGCCATGATGGAGGTGCCTCCGAAGAGTATCAGTGGAAGGGATTCCATGTAGATGGACTGAAACATCGATTTTTCCAGATTATTAAAAAAAAATTGTGAACTAACTTGTTGATAGGTTATTATTAATTTATAGGTTTCTTTTATAAGTCTGTCAATAATACATATTTTTTTTTAAATAACGTAACAAGATGGTCAGTAAAATAAATGTTGCTTTACTAAAAATTTAATTTCGTATATGATGTATATAAGATTCTAAATTAAAAAAAAATATATATAATTCTGTACAATAAATATTTTTAGTATATAATATAATGATTTTATGCCGTTTTTACAATAGTTTATTGTGTAATGGTCAGAAGAGTTGTCTTCGAAGTACATAGTAGATCGGTGTTCGATTCTCGGCTGTGGCTTTTTTTTTAAATGAAACTTTTTTTTCCCTACTATAAATACCACTAAATTAAAAAAAGTCGAATCCGATATAATAAAAAGTAGGAAAAAACTGCAATCGAATGAAATTATTTTAATAATATAGGTACTCAATCACCATTCTGACTCGAATAAAAAACTGGCAATTTCATTATGCAAAGAAGAAGTCCTGGTGGCACTCCTAAACTCAGTAGATATACTATACATAATTATTCCAGAATTTGAATGGGTTGAACTGCTTGCGAGGTAAATTCATATTTAATTGAAGATCTTACCAATAAAGGAACCTGCGGAGCGATCATGGATCCAAACCTCCCAAACATGGAGCACGCCCCCAGCATAGAGGCTCTTAATGGAGTGGGGAACAACTCCGTGGTGTAGACATATAATACTGTGAAGGCAACTGTGATCGCGAACTTGCCAAACAGGTACAGGCACAGCTGCAGCCAGGCAATATCTGGAAACAAGAATGATGGCATTATTGAAATATAGGGTTTCACAAGGTTGTGCCTTGGGCTCCATCTTATTTTCATTTTGTTAGCAAAGTAAATCATGACGAAAAAATCGCCAATGCAAATATAAAACCTACACTACTTGATAATTCTATTGTATAATCTGACTTTTGTAAAGTAACAGGTTAATAAATCATTCCCGAAATAAAATGCGGCTTTGGTGGAAAATAGACCACCCATTATAAAATATTATCAAAGCACAGCTAGTCAAAATATCGCATAAAAAGAGAATAAAGAAGGAATCATACCCAAAGGAACGAATATGTAGACGAAACAAGAAAGTCCGCTGGCCAGCAACGAAACACAAAGACTTTTTCTCCTTCCATATTTGTCCACTACCACATAATAAACTGCATATCCTGGAATCTCAATCAAGGACACTAGCACGAAGTTCACATACATATCACCTGCTATAGAAACGGCACTTAAAGACATCCCGTAGTAAACAAATGTACAAGTAATCCACCACATGGAACAACAAAACATTCTGACTATCAGGATCTTTGATCTGATCATCTGATGGAATACACTCTTATTTTTGCCACTTTTTTCGTTTTCAGTGTCTTCATTCACGTTTATATTATTATATTCGACGCTATGGTACAGAGTTTTCAGAGATTTCTCTGATAGCACTACTCCGTTGAATTTTGCAGCTTTCCTTAAAGCTTTCTCCGCAGCTTTATAGTCCCCTTTAGAAAGGAGCCATCGCACGCTTTCGGGCAGGATCCAGAGGTAGCTGATGAGGAAGATGGAGGGGATATAGGTGACTCGGAGAAGGGTCCTCCAATATGGGAAGAGCCAGGCAGCCAGACCAAGGATCATCTCTCCGATGGCGTAGGAGTAGCTGATCAGGGAACTGGCCAAAACTCGGTACTTTGGACCCACATATTCCACACCTGAAAATGAAGAAAAACATGTTAATATCTGAAAAAATGTGTAATTTTTGTGCCTGTTGAAAGAAACTAGGGTGTTAAAATATTAGCGGGGCACATAGAACAAATAATTTCTGGACTACTTTTACTCAATGGGCTTATGGCCAGCAAACTATGAGAGTTATGCACACCGATACACGGGGTGCATGGTCCATCATGCCTCTATTATGTAGTGAATACGTTACGAGACGCTACTTCTAGTACGGGAAACTTACGAGAACGCGTCGGCTTTTTCACAGCCTCTGGAACCGTCAGGCTCCACTAAGACGTGCGCCGGTATAGTGTAAATATTCGTATGCAGCCTCGCGACCACAACATCGCTGAGCACCAAATATAATAGAATTCTATTATCTTCGCTGAGTACAGATTCACATTTCGACGTGATGTGACCTCAGGGCCGGCTCTATGCGGACACAACTGGAGCTGTCCATTCCGAGCGCTGAATTGCAAAGAACATAACCGTCCTAACATATCGCTCTTGAGATTATTTTTCATAAAAACGGCGCTATATAAACATACAAATCATCCCCAATATTATTGATTACAGTGATCATCTACCTAGGAATCTACTGGTTTTGACAAGGGGCGCTAAAATTTTACTGGCCCTGTGTGACCTAGCTGATATGCATCCCAACGTGATGCATACACCAATACGTATCACAGGTTATCAGTACCTAATAACCAATACCTAAATCAACAACTTTCATTGTCTTTACCTGCAATTACTCACAAATAACAGCTTGACTATCTCATGCCAAATACATCTATATCACTTTCTCACCCATGATAAAGCCAGCCCCATATACCCCCGCCCCTCCAGCGCCATCGATGAATTCCAGCGTGACGTAACTCCAGTAGTCGTTGGTGAAGGACCTGGCCAGTCCAGAGAGCGCACTGGTGACGATGCAGAGGGTCATGCCGGTCCGGCGGCCGTACCGGTCCGACACGAAGCCCGACAGCGGCAGGCCGAACAGCTGGCCAATGTTGTTCATAGATCCAACCAGGGTGCGCTTCCACTCTGCGCAGCCGAGGTCGAACTGGAAACGATTCAATTGGATTCTTCAGATTAGAATATGGTCATTTCAGATATTAAAGCAATTACTCTATAATATTGAGATTGCAAACGTGATGTCAACTCAGCCACCAACAGGTCAAAGCATAAATCAACTATCTAGGTCAAAGTAAGAACTTCATTTTAAAACGCGTGCAAATGGCCTATTTCAACAACTCTAGCCGCTAGAGGGAGCTAGTGTAGCATATTGACTTGACATTCCTTTTAATGGCGGCAAATTGAATTTATTTACTACGTGGTGGCGGTGTTTTGCGGTCAATATTGAAAAATATACATATTAAAATGACCCAAAAGTTAGATTCTGTCTGTGCAGTGGGACGGAGTTTTTCAGGATACCAAAAAACGTCGACAGGTCAGTACATGTTCTTGGTTATGTAAAAAGTGGATTATAGTTGGCAAAATTTAAGTATAATGTTTTAAGGATAGTTCAGCAAAGCTGTGATAGTTGCATGTGGCATTCTGTGTTCATAGAGAGGAATGAAGTTATAAATCATTGTCAATGTTGATGGTCAAAACAATGTTTTGTAATATTTTCAGCTTGAAAACCTGGATTATAGCATTCAAAAGAAACACATTTGTTATATGTTCTGACAATGTTGAAAAGAAATATTTTAGAAACCAACAATTGTTCAGTCAGGGGTAAGTTTGCACAAATATTGTTTAGATAGGTACAATATTGTAATGTAAAATGAGTAAATAACAAAATTTATTAATGTTTTTGTTTGAGTTTACGGCCCGTTACTATCCCAGCACTGAATTTATATAATGCATATAATATTAAAAACAAGCTGAAGAGAAAGAGAAGAGATGAAATTGACAACAACCTCGACAAAAGGTATAATAAAATAAAATAAATTCATGTTTATTATCAGCTACCTCTGGGCTGGAGCTTCTAAATACTCATGAGAAACTATTTTGTAATTACAGACCTAAGAAAATGATATTTTCTGTTGAAAATGTAATACATAACGAAATATTATTATAATCCACAGATCAAGCAGTGGCATTATCCCAAGAAATATCATCAACCAGTTTACTATACAGAATATCTTATTTAGAATCAATTATTGAGGGATATTAGAAAATTTTATTTTTCGGAATAACTTTCTTGAGTAAAACCTCAAATTGTAATATTTAAATATTGAAGACAATATTAGTGATTTCTAAACGAAAATCTGAAACAGAAAAATCAGAAAAGGAATAGGTCACATCTGGGACAAAAAAAAGGAAAAAAATGAAGACAATGTTAGTAGTTCTTATTCGAAGTATGATACAGTTAAAAGTGACCGAGGGGAATAGGGTCCCATTAGCTCAGTTGGTAGAGCACTGTCCCGGAAAGACAAGGGTCCTGGGTTCGTGTCCCAGATGTGACCGTTTCCTTTTCTGATTTTTCTGTTTCAGATTTTCGTTTAGAAATCACTAATATTGTCTTCAATATTTGGATATTAGAAAAGGTTGCCTAATAAAACCAGTTTGTTGTCAAAGTACCAAAGAGTAACTTAATATTACGTCGTAGATTATCACAATATGAAAAGAAATCTAGTTAAAAACCACATAATGCAATAAAACCCACATAATGCAATGAAAACCACATAATGCAATGAAAGCCACATAATGCAAAGAAAGCCACATAATACAATGAAAATCACATAATGCAATGAAAACCACATAATGCAATAAAAACCACAAAATGCAATGAAAACCACATAATGCAATGAAAACCACAGAATGCAATGAAAACAACATAATGCAATGAAAAGCACATAATGCAATTAAAACCACATAATGCAATGAAAACCACATAATGCAATGAAAACCACATAATGCAATGCAAAAATCTTAATTAAAAAGTTAATTAATACACAATATAAGTTGAGTGAAAAACAAGGCCGAAGATATTATAACTCCGAAAGAGTTTAGTACTTAATTATTGCTCCACCAAATCATATATTTTACTTAAAAAACTTAAAGTTTGCTTGGTTCATGGTTAAACAATATACACGATTGATCTGGTTTAAATAATACAATATTGCAATTAAAATCGGAAAAACTTTGTCCACGGGAGACAGTAATAACATTAGCTTTTGATTAGATAATTAAAGTATGATGTTCGTCAAGATGTATTTGAAGGTTTTGAAGATTTCGGTGATAATCATTCAAGTTCATTAAAATAATGCAATCACGCAATTGTAGTCATGATAAAAGGATTATATGTTGATTTTGATTAAGTTATTGGCTATTATTTAGGTAATCAGCTGATAATTTTTATGATTTGTTTTTTTTTTTAATTATTGAGGATAGTTTGTGATCTTGGTTCTAATAATGTTAAATTAAGGCGGACTCTTTTTGTAACCACAAATGAACTGTTAATTCATTTTAAGGGAGAAAAAATATAAACGCCCCATTTACTTAAATGTATTATAAAAAAATTAAAAAACTATAATTTTCAATATAAAATTACTATGGTCACACATTGTAGATTTTTACAACACTGATTCGCAGAAAGTACCTCGCATGGCCCCAAATTTTACAAAAAGGTGTGTTATTCTTCCTCCCTTCAATCCAATGATAATATGTTTTTAGTCATTCAGTTCACGTGGGAATGTTATGTAATGTAACATTAAATAATATACCTACGGATGTAACATATACCTATAGCTGATTTTATCGAAAAAATAGATTGCCTTTATGACATTTTCAATTCAGTTAAATATCAAGAAGTATATAAGCATTTTCCAATTTCAATCAACTCAATCCGTATTGATAAATTAAACTTTCTCAATTTTTAACAAAATTAACCGTTTTAAATAAAATAAATACTTACCCCACTTTCATAAATAGCTTATTATGATTTTTAATATCTTTTCACCCGCCGATTAACACACTAACTAGCTTATACAATAACTTTAGCATCGAAAACACGGAAATATAATATATATTTTTAAATATGATAATTCTTAGAGACTGTTTTTCCCAATTGACTTGGCCAAAAGGATCTCAGAGCTCATTAATAAAAAAATGTAGAAAATATTGTTTATTAATTTAGAACTTCAAATAATGTTAAATATAGATTTATGTAATATTTAAAAAATGAAAAATTGCCTGATGCTTGCAACAACTGTTATAAATTATTTTTAAATAAATATTTAAATGTCATCATTAAAGCATACATAAACAGAATTAATGATAATATTTGTTATATGATAAGCAAAAAAGTGAAATCTGCAACTCACATTTAAATAAGTTTATTTTTACCTTCCTAAACCATCACAGACAGAGATAATAGCCTCTTTAATATTTTTTATGCACGAGCAATAAAGCAGTAAGGTCATTTGTAGGTTTTTTTTCGATTTCTTTAATTTATTAACGTAAAATAAAGAATACCGTCGTTAACGCGAAAATACCACCCATGTGTCAATAACGTAATTTTTCAGGAGGAGCTAAAAAGTGAGACTTGCAGAAATGTTAAGTTCTATTTTTATTATTATAATTTTAAAAAAGCCTTGACAAGAGACAGAATAACTGAAGGTTATGTAAGAGACGATGTATGAATGTGAATGGGTCAAGGAGTGTGTGCAAAGTCCGAGTTGTTTGGTGGTCCGCCCTCTCTGCCTACCCCTGCGGGGAAACGGCGTGATAGTTAGTTAGTTAGTTCACAAAAAAACAACCCAGTGAAAAGCTGCAAAACAAATGAAAGCAGCGAAGTATAACAATTTACAAAATAGAGGTATTAAAGAAGCTTCTCACCTCTGCAGCAATGGAGTTATTATTACTGTAAACCCATTTGTCACACCTCTGAACATTATTCTTGTCGAAAAGATCAACTGGGCAACTGTTGTTGGCCAAATCAAAGTCAGTAATTTCCCTCTTGACTATATTATCTAAAGTTTCATTGGCTGAGCCGTATCTGGAACACTTGTCGTACGCGCCCTCCTTCCAGGGGATGGCATTCTGAAGCCATTCAGGTTCCAGGACTCCAATATCGCATTCTGGAATGGCACATCTGAAAAAATAACAATGATAAGTTCATTTATAGGTTTAAGACGTAAGATATAAGTTAACGAAAAGTGAACACCATAATCACGCACAAATAAATATCTAGATCTTTGACATAGCAGCATGGAAAATAGATTTTCAAAAGACGATCCATTTAATCTCAGAGATTCCATCATGCCCGTATTTTGTGATGACTGTGTTCTTCAGTATGTTCCAAAAAGTACTGCAGCTTACCTTCAGTGTTTTCTCTGAGTTTGAACACATCTTGTAATGTCCTCTTTATTTGTTATTCCGCCTGTTCAAGGAATTCTAAAGACTCGATGTTATTCCAAGAGCCCAAAGTTTTAACAAATAGGTGTAATAAACAGACATGTTTCTATCATGGTTATAAAAATGTTCGTCTTTTGAGACTTTGTATATAACTCCGCCAACGACAGATATAAATTAACAATAGTACCCGCTTATTAGAAAATAGAATATTTGCTTTAAAAGAAGACGAAAATCTTATTTACTGGATCTACAATAATGCAATCTACAAAACACTTATGGAAGGGTCACATGAAATAATCTCACCTGTGAGGGGATTCACTAACAGCGAATATATAACTCAGTCCATAGCAAGCACAGAGAGTCAGTGGAATGATGATCAGGATGATATTGAGCAACTGGTATCGTCCGAAGTTCCCCAACTCCTCGAGGATGACATCCAGCTGTGTGGACACGCACTCTGTCGAGGGTCTTCTCTTATCTTCTGTCATCTTTAATACTGATAATTACTTTGTCGATGTTCGATATATCGTCAGCTGTATATTGTTATACTACACGTTGAACTGATTTGAAATTATCGAACTTTGTCACTTTCGTCAAGATGTCATTTTCACAGATTTTATAATCACTGACTCTAAAATTTATCAGTTATTTCTATTGTTTATATTTTTTAGTAACTTTAGACATTGTATTAACGCTTCCCGATTCTAGAAAGAATAATAAATACTGACATTAGTTCCTTGGTGATAACTAGGTAGCTATTTTTATAGTTGCTGGATGTTTTAGTCATAAGCAATTCATAACGGAATTATAATGAAGGGTGAACATTGAATAAACAAACGAATTCAATCATACTTTACAAACAGTCAATGCATAAGAAAAGATAGAAAAAAATATTAATTATATTAATCTATGATATCTATTAGTTTCTAGAGTTTGGTGTGGCCATTTAACCATGTAAATGTAAACAATGATAGTACGTTGATAAACATGTCGAGATAGAATAATGAAAAACTAATCTTCTTGTGATATTTAATTATTACACACTTATTAGATATCGTCTAACCCTGGAATGTTTGAACACTAGATAAGAAAATTTGAACTCTGTTCAAAATGTAGTTTAGTGCTGATGAGGCTTGTTCGTTTGCATAATCCGGTAGTCAACTATAGATAAGTATAATCAATAGCTTCGCAATGCGCCTTGAGTTGAGATAGAAAACCAGTAGTTACCCACAGGGTTGACTTTCTGAAGAGAACTGCCGAGTTTGGATTGGTGAGAGCTTCCAATTAATGACAAAACTGGTAACATTTGATCGAAGCCTGTGATCAAAGCACCAGAAAGCTAGTGAAGAAGATAACTAAACTATGAAAGTTAGATTTTGCGTGTGTGGGAGAAATTAGAGAATTTAAGGGAAAGCAAACTCTTGTCGTTATAAAAATGTTTTCACCGGCGTAAACAGGGGGGAGGTGGAGGTGGTGAGATGGAGTTGAAATCCCCTCAGTAAAAATAAACCTCCGTATTTTTTGCCGCACCACCTTCGCGTCCAGTCGCCACTTGACTGAGTGAGTTCATTCTTTCACCTTAATGAAGTTATTTTGTCATTTGCGTTGGGTAAATTGTTGGACATTAAGATATAATAATTATCACCGTAATCAGATTGAGATTATTTATTGACTGCGACGTAACATGCATTGTTAACACAAGATAGTAGCAAGATATTAGATTGCTGATGACTACAATGCCAAAGAGATGTGGACAGTGATATAAAACGATTTCCGTAAAATTGGATTTTCAACATCAAAAAAGTATATACCGACATAACTGTATCATGAATGTAAAACATGTAGGTAAATGGCAAGCGTACCTAAAATACAAAACAGATCCAAATATATATTTTTTTAAAGAAATGGTTTTTCTTTTCGAAAACCTGTTTGATAAAAACGCTAAACGCTAAATATAGGACACAAGAGTCAATGATAATATGGAGAAGATTTGGAGAATATAGTACTTGATGAAAATACACTAGGCCCCGTAGTAAGCACTCAAAGATGGTTTGAAAGGGATATATGTAAATACGAATGTTAGAGCGAGAGGGCTAGTATTAAAAACGATAATAATTGTATGATTTAAGATTTCACGGCCAAAAGTATTATAGTGATTTGTTTTTGGGGTATTATGCCGTGTTGCGTTAACTCCTTCTTTAGCCAACGTTGCGGACAGCATTGCAGTGTCCATCATCAGGGCAGATGTGTAATTTTGAAGGAGGTAGCGCAACACGGCATAATACCCCAAAAACAAATCACTATAACGATAATAATTAATCGAAAATGGTGAAAATATAGAGCAAAAATCTCTCAAAAAATGCTTTATTTGCATTTTAAGATACACTGCAATTCATGCCTATAAAATATTGAATAACAGAACAAAACGTGTTTTTAATAATTTTTGGAAGCATTTTGCGATTTTTTTCTATTGATGGAAATTCATATAATTAACGTTTCAGCATAACAAATGAACAGATATTATATTAAAAAATTAAGTTTTTTTTTTTTATTTTGGAACCTAAAAACTTAAAGAGTCAACGAGAAACTTGTTATAAATCGGTAGAAATTGGGAATGCGGGGCTTAAAACCGGAAAAATAAACTTATTTTGAAATTACTTACGGTCTGGTCTGGTATGATGTATGATTGACACTATGTCTTCTATCTTGACGTAAGATTACTGACTAAAGTGATTTATGATGATTACAAAAGAGCCAATAACATTTTTCTGTCGTCACTTGACAAGATAAATGTATTGTTTTTAAGTATTCAATCATAATAATTCAATTTTTTTTTGTTTAATAGTATAAGTAATAATGAAGCTCGTAGATATGCATATCAAACGAACAGATGTATTATTTTTAATGATAAACTAATTTTTATGAGACGAGGGTTTTAAAGATATCACAAAGGATAACATTTTATTTTTAAGCAATCAGTATTATCCTGAAACACCTAAATATATGTATTGAAAAAATCTTCCGAGAAAAAACACACGATGCCGACGGGAATTGAACTCACAGCCTTTTGATTGCCAGTCAGGTGCTCTAACAATTGCGCTACGTCGAAATATTCAAAATCGGCCAAATTATTCAATATGCACTGGTATTTTTTTCAAAAATTATTGCCTATTATAGTTTTCTCATTAGAAAACTATCAACTTTGTTTTTGTTTGATATATTATATACCTTAAACTATCTTAAGAAGAAGCTACATGCCAAAAATGTGTATATTCTTGGTATACCCTTTATCGTAGGTAATAGGCATTAAAATCGCTTGACATACGGAGTCTAGAAACGTTCGATTTCAAGCAAAAAACTAGTTTTTATTATTTTGTAAATAATTTTATACGAAAGCAAAAAGTTAATTAAGTGAATCTGTCACAGATAATCTTGACTATAAAACTGTATTTTTTAAAAGTTGTCTCCATTATGCGTTCATACCTATTTAAAAAATATTTTTATTTAGTAGTTTACATTTATATATTTTTTATTTTTTTATTTTTTTTTTATTTTTATTTTATTTAATATTTGTATGTTTTTTACAATAAATATACAATTATACATATTATACAGTGTTATCAAGGTAAATAATAATAGCTTTTCCTTACCATAAAGAGACGAGGCTCTTGTGTTTGGTGAGTGAATCCTAGCTCAATTATATGGAATCATGTAAGTAAGTAAATAATATATTTGCAAAACCAAAGGGATAAGTAAGAAATAGGCAAGATTTATCAATAATACAGTTTCAAGATTTGAAGGAAATAATAATAAGAGTAAGATAATAATAATAAGAGTATTTAATAATTAATTTTTTTATTTGTATTCTAATCAAGCGAAGCGATAGGAAAACCTTCAATTTATCTAAAACATATTTTTTGGTATTCATAATGTACACCAATTCGTTATAAAGATTAATCAAAACAATGATTTGGCATTAAGCTTCGCCTTAAGTATTCCTCGGACTCCGACTACTACCACTCTCCAAACACTTCTGGCACTAATAAGAACACAAGTTGAAATTTCCAGCGATATCAGTCGATCCAGGCTGAATTTGTATATTTTATAAGATTAACTGAATTATCCAATTGTCTAACATATATGATTAAAAACCCCCAAATGATAACTCAAATCGTTGGTCTTGCCTTACCTAATCATACTGTTATTGTTATTTTTAATTGTCTGTTAGTTACTTGTTGATATCCGCTTACGCCCGAGATTCAAACACTTTAGATCAGGGGTTCCCGAACTTTTTCGACCACAGAACCCTAAAAGGCCCTCTGGATGTTGGCGAAACCCCAAAACCAAATAACATAATTAAACAAAGAAAATCTATTGAATATGAATACACACCCACAGAGAAAAATGAGTGTTGCTCATTTAATAAAAATCTCTATAAATTATTTCAGGCCGTTTCCTGATTGTTAAAATAAATATTAGTGAATTCCTAATATACATGTATAGTATACATACACTAATGTACAATATTTGAACACCCTACGTTTTAATAATAATATATAATGACGAAATGCGAAAATATTAGTTTTTTTTATGAACACGAGTTCCAACATCGTGATAATATATTCGTGTATTATAACGATGTTTATCATCACGATGATAAAGGTTTAGCGGCAAACCTATTAATTCATTCGTTAGGGGCCTGCAATCCCGTTTTTAACCTGATTACCAATATTTTGAGGAGATTCTTAATAAATTAGCAATATTCTCCGTGCACGTATATATATTTATACATAGCGTCCAAAGAGAATTTTTGCTCTGACAAAAGTCTAATTTATATGTATATTATATATATGTGTAATATTAGTATCGATTTTTATCGTTACGGAAGTCAGTTTCCGAACAAATCTCATTGGCTATAAACCGTTTGGTAATTTTTATGATTTTAAAGACATTTATTTATTTTAGATCAAAACATTACAATTCTACTAGTTTTATCATTTTGATATAATATCAATATATTCGACTTAAATTGTCAAACAAAAGCGCCAAAAATAATTTTACTTTAGATTCAATCGTTTTTATCATTATCACAGAACACAGGAGCACCGAAGACGAAATTTATTTTATATTTAAGGCGATGCACCACGTCGTGTCATATTTTAAATTGAGTCGCTATCAATAACAACCCTCACGTAGATGGTGATAAGGTTTAAATTCCCGCTTAACACCATTCGCCAGTTTTGATTTATGCAAAAACATGGCCAAAAAGTGCCTTTTATATTATTTTGTGGATGTTCAGGCATAAATATTTAATTTTTTTTCGATCATTTTATAAATAACTTAATTTGCCACATTATACAATAAAATCATAACCGAAAATGGGTTCGTAAGTAGGAGATTTTGAACTTTAAAGCTGTTTTCATAAGCCTTTACATTATTTTTTTCTGGGCTTATAAAAATACTTATCTAAAATATAATCGATTATTTCGAAGGCTAAAATGTATTCTACTCGCATTATTTAATGAAAGCATCTGAAACATTTCTAGGCGAACAAATTTTCAAACAAAAAACACATGATTTTGTATTACTACGTATGGCATATAAAACTTTAAAGTGCTGTCATTTTTATCTTTTTTACAAGAAAGATGTAATATAATTTGTTTTCTTTCTTTTTTACTTTTCTTTCTTAGCTGATTCTTTTTTTTTTTTTTTTTTACAGTGAATGCCTCACAAGAGTCCCAACTGCTCCCGTCTGGAGCCAGTGAGACTATGGCATCCCCAATTGGGGATGTTGTGAGGCTGAAGGTAAGTGGGGAAGAGAAAGAGGAAGGTGGGGAAGTACCTGGCTATTCAGATCTAGTCACTAAACACGGCTAAAGCCATTTGGAGCAACGTTTCAATTCTGAATGGTGGTCTTACACCAGGGCGATACTGGTAGTATCTTCCACTCTGGAAGATACTACCGTTTTTTTCGTCAGATTTCGTTCGTCTTCAAAACAAGACGAACGAAAATATTGTTAAATTTTTTTTATTTATTGTTTTTTTGTTTATTTCGTAGAACTCTTTTATTTTTTATTAATTAAAATCAAATTTAATAATATAATTATTAAGTTCTGCAAGTTTTTTTTTTTGGTTTTTGTTATAGTTACAGCTGTTTCGGCTTTCAAGTCAATTTTCAACTGTCTTCAGTTTTCTACAGTTTGAAAATGACATTGAAAGCCGAAAAAGCTGTAACAATAACAAAAACCAAAAAAACGCTTGTAGGACATAATAATTATATTATTAAATTAAAAAAAAAAAATTCTTGAAAATATGTTGAATTTTGTAAAAAACTATAATTTGATTGAAGTAACCAAGGAAACTGTAAACTACAAAATAGATCTGAGGAATAACAACATTAAACAAACTTATAAGTGTAAATTTAATGTTATTATTGCGGTGTGACAGAAAATATTAACTCTGAGTGACTATGTTTTTACGATGGCGCGATTCCTGTAATATTTTTAGCCTACGCGCTGTAATGCCAATTAAAATACGCAGAAATCAAGAAGATTCTACAAAATATTTATCTAAAATCACACCTGAATTAACACAGTCGATATCTATCGTTGTATATTTTGGTTCGGATGAATCTTTGATGTGATAACACGCGCACTCACGGTGTTATACCAACTGCCGAGGTGCAGTGTATTAGTGCTAACATTATTATCATTTAGTAACCCATTACTATGCATTCATTAAAAATACAACACTGATGTTTTGAACTGCAAAATAATGCTTCTTATTGTTCTTTAGAGCCCAGAAGTGCACTGGTGATAATTTAGCCATACTCTTTAACTATGTCCTGTTTTGTGTAGACTCAATATAATGAAAATGGTTTAATTGGAAAAAAAGCTAACTTACATACTATACAAATATAATATTGATAATAAATGCGATATTGCTGAATGTATCTGTTGTGTTCCCATAAACAGTACTCCAACTCGCCGTGGAAGGAGATTTTAGAGAATAAGTTCTGTTGAAATTAATTAAAGATCCAAACCAGAGGTTGAACCTAAGTTTGGTTGTGGTTCAGATGGTTTGGGCTTTTTGGGACAGATGGCAGGTTATCATTTTTCTCCCTCCAACAGACTGAGATTAATAAAACGAATTGTAACGCCATTGTCGATCTCTTCTACATTTAATTTCTTTGAAAGGAACATCTCAATCCGGTGGGGGGAAATTACTTATTGGGAATACATTGTTGTACGGTGTCAATAAAATTTTATACTTGTTCCAAAAAAGTAAAGTGTCTCATTCAAGTTATCCATACTATCCTCCAGTTAACCAAAAATAATTAAACAAGTTCTTTATATTAAATCAGGGATTTATTTAATACTTCGCGTATTACAAGAGTGACTTCGATGGTCGACCTAACTAGGAGCTGACTAAATGAGATCTGCAAACACCATGTTTGTCTGGAAACAGCCTAACTGGCCCTAGCTACTACTATACTAGCTGCCATCTTGCGGACTTCCAAGCAAGCTCTTTGCACTGCCCTCTATGAGTGCATCTGTGAAGCTCTTAGCTAACTCACTTCCCAACAATATCGGAAAACTAAAAACTGTTTTTGAAAGGTGATTAAATACGTTTTCAAATTTTATTTTTAGAAATAAACATATAATTTACGAAGTATTAACATTTTGGAATAATATATAATTATTTTTTTAATAGATCATCTTTAATTTTTCGACTAAATATTGAACTGAAATTACTGAAAATGAAAATAAAACACATATTTTACTTGATAGATTTATTATAAATATTATGGACACCTCACATTTTGTCACGTCATATAAAAATGATTACTAAAAAGTTCATTTTTTCTCAAATTGCAGTCGGAACCTTTGGTTTCATAGAGGTGTACATTTTAATTTTCGGTGGTTACTTTCTATATTTGAATTTATTTAATATCAACGGTATAAATATACCATAAACAATGATAACATGTCACAGTTAAAATCAAATTGAAAAAAAAATAAAAAATTTAATTGAATAACACTTATTTATGTTCAGATGAAGTTTGTTAAGAGAACACCAATTAATTAACCTGTTCAAATTATTTTGTAGACAGATACAATCTTCAGCGCTTTTGATTATTTTAAATATTTTTAAATCATCTGCGAAAAGTAACGTATTAATATCTTCATCAAATATATTTACAATATCATTTATGAACAGTAAAAATAATATTGGGCCTAAATGAGACCCCTGTGGTACACCACTGGTAGCTATAAATTGATTGGAAATGAACAAATTGATTTTTACAAGTAAAACTCTATCAGTTAGATAGCTAGCAAACCATTCTAAAAGTTTTCCGTAAATACCGAGCTTACGTAGTTTGATCAGGAGAATTTTATGGCATACTTTGTCAAAGGCCTTGATAAAGTCCGTATATATGGAATCGACTTGAGTTCTGTTAGCTAATGCGTTTGATATATAGTTTTCATATAACGAGCGATTTGTCAGAGTTGATCTACCCGACAAAAATCCGTGTTGATTCTGAACAATGAGATGGTTAATACATGGTGAAATTTTATCAAGTAATAGTTTTTCAAAAAGTTTAGGAATTACAGATAGCTTACATATTGGTCTATAGTTAGTAACATCACTTTTATTACCCTTTTTAAATATAGGAGTTAGATAACAACGTTTCCAAATATCAGGGAAGCACCCTGTGTCAAGGGATTGATTAAACAATAGAAAAATCGGCTCAGCCAGTGAAGTAATGCAATTTATCAGGATATTGGGATGTACATTATCAGGTCCAGCCTTTTTGTTTTTATCTAAGGATTTGATTTTACTTATAACGTCGTTTATGTTGATGTGTATGACAGGGAATATAAATCTTATTATTTTTTCTTTCTGACCCAGTTTAGTCCCCTATCTGATATTTTTTCCATCATCAAAGATAGATCCCGCAATGTTTGAGCAGAGTATTGGCACATTGCTAGTCAATCCAAGGGAGCCTACTATGCCTCAATACAAATGACTATCCCATCAAAACCGTGGTTTCAGCAATTCCCTCATTTTTCCAAAAAAGAAATTTCTTCTCTTATTCGAATGAGGATCGGACATTGTTCCGTTCCTGCCCACCTTTTTAAAATTCACGTCCTTGACTCCCCAGATTGTACATTCTGTGGTCTAGAAGTGGGAACTTTAGATCACATATTTTTTGGTTGTCCCTCTCTAAACAAATATCCTCTCTTCTATCAAGCCTTATCTAAAAATGCCTCCCCTCCATTCAACATCTCATCTCTTCTAAGTCTGAACTCGACTCCAATTTTCATTATAATTCTGAAATTTGCCTATTTAAATAAAATTAATATTTAAATTCACCTTTCATTTCTCAATAATTTTAAATGATGGCCAAGAACACCCTTGAAGGGTGAAAGCCAGAAATGATGGGAAAAAAACCAATTTAGTACATATTTCTAACTATGACGGTAAGGGAGACAGCGATTTCTATAAGACCATATGAGCTGTTTCCAAAGGCCAACAAATTGACTCTACGGGTAGTGTACTAGACACCTACGCCAGTGACATCGACTGTAAAATGCCGGTTTCCTCTCGGGGTACCTTGGATTTTGCAAAGAAACACAACTTGTGAATGTCTTCGGAGAACTGACTGGTTGAGCCAGTTGTTTGCTTATTTATTGGGTTAAAATACAGATTCTACACGTGTTAATGTGGAGCAATTATTCTTATATCTAAACAGAATATTATAATGCGTTATAGCGCCGAGAATTAATTACTGAGGTCCCACAGTTTTGTCAGTAATTCATCCTTGAAATGGCGATATGACACGTGTAAGGTGATTTAAAATCTTATCAATATGACTCACCGTGCGAGATAAGCCTCAAAGGATTCGGCATCATAAAATGTGTGATATCGGAATATTCATTTTCTTCATTATTTAATAATTATTAGGTAAATCCATCTGTTGTCCGGTACAGGTAGTAACTTGAGTAGTTAACTCCATTTTTGGTGAGGATGGCCATATTTTATAAGGATATGGTTAGGACTTTTCATTCTCGGACTCGATATTTTTAACTACCTATTTGAGGCTTATCTCCTTTACAATTTTGGTAATAAAAATAAAAAGAATTGCTAGATAGCAATATAGATATATTGATTGCAAATTCTTTACTAGATTCAGATATAACATTAATTTTTATTTATTTTATTTTTTTATTTTTATTATTATTATATATTTTTTTTATTTAACAAAATAGGTAGACCAACAAAGCTGTCACATGCCAGCTTGTCTGCAGGATCCACCGAATCAAAATATCTTAAGTCTATGTCTATAACATTGTATAATTATGTGTACATGAGTAAGTCTTATTTCTAAGTAGGTATATTTCACAGATTTTATTTTATTGCAGACATTCGCAAAATATATTTCTAATGAGTAATTGTAAATACATAATATATCTAATGCACCTCACTAAAAAAGAAGAGTTTGGGAATTTACATTAAGGTGTTCAAAGGTACATGGATTGATCATTTATTAACCAAAGCTTTTTGATTTTAGGGCAGGGTCTCTCATTATTCACAATTTGTAAGTTTTTATTTAGTTTGTTGAAGATCACAGGTACCAAGTATTTAAGAGTACGGCCTCCATACTTATTTAAAATAATTAATTCAAATAAATTCTTCCGTCATACCGGGTTCAGACGTTTCAATTTTAATTGATCAACTTTTTTTGGACAGGATTTCTAACTAAAAAATTGAGCAACTTTGTTGAAAGACACACTTGTTAATATTTATTAATTTTCGTAAAATCGACAGTTTACATTTATTTCATTTCGTACATAAGTATTATAAAGCCAAAATAAAACCAATTATGAATTTCCTCCTTGTGATTTTACCTCTACTGAGACAGCATAATAAGGAATAAGTAAATTAAATTTGTAAGAAAGGAATACGAATTCAAAAATTTATACAAAACAAAAGATTATATGAAACGATAAATTTACAAAACTAGTGTATGCTTTCATGTGTCAAGTTGATAAACTAAAATCGAAACGTCTGAACATCCTACGAATGTTTACTACCGGGTAGTATGGAAAAGCGCAGCTGGGCGTAAAATGAAATAATGTTTCCATCTCAATGTACAGAAAATGTTTACAAAATTGGTCACAGGCGTGTATGTACATATTTCAATTTTCTCTCCAACTTCAGCATTGTTCCAGGTAACTGCACAGCAATGGCGTATAGACCATATATACTGAAAAGTTAAGCATAAGCCAGGAAAAAGAACCATAAAAAATAAAGAAATCTCTGATCAAAGTGTGTTTTTGCCGTGAATTCGTCAAGAAACATGTGCTCATTTATTCAGTTTGCCACAAAATTAAGAGGAAAAATAATATGATATGGTGGTAGGAGACATACAAATATTATCTGGTTATTCATAACCTGGCAATGTTTATCTCTTCTGTTTATCTTTTCATTGATAGGTTTCCTGATAAAATTTTAGTAAAATACCAATAAATTGTGACAATGTCCGACACGTGTTTATAAAAATCCTAACATATCCGCATTTTATTATTATATATCATCACGACAAACGCAGTGTGTTCAAATATTGTACACACGTGTTCCGATATTATTACAAATTTACTAAAAGTTTATCAGGAGGCGGCCTGCAATCCCGTTTTTAAACGTATTACCAATAATTTGAAAAGATTTTTAATAAATCCGCAATACACCGTCATAGAATAAATTCCTCAATGTAACACTGTACACCATTTAATAATTTCTTTAATAGATATCCTCTTTTCAATGGGTTTTTTTCATAAAATTTATTTTCCTAAATATTAAATTTTAATACGTAAAATCAGGGATTTGGTGATACGGGAAATTATCTTTATCCAACCGCGATATGTCGGCCCTGTGAACCTACTCTATTTATTATGCATATGAAGAACATCATAATAAGCGAGATAGAAAAAATGTCACTACACGCATAATATTGATTATTTCAGATGAACAAAAGTTATTTCAAGTGAACAAAACCTAAGTTTCATTGGTTCAATCTCTATACAAAATCAGAATGAAATGTGGAAATTGTGAACTGGTTATGTCACCCGTGACGTCGGAATCAACAGATTCAGTCGTGCCAACCAAACAGGTGTGTTTTAATGTCATGGTGTTTTATTCACTCTTAAGTGATTTTTTAAAAATTCTACGTATAATAAAACTTTTAGCTTTTTTTCATCTATATCACAGGTTCTCAAACTTATTTCGACCAACGTCCAATTTGCACACCATATTCGTAACATACCTATTTATATTAACATCTGTTGGGCATTTTAAAAACAGTTATTGCAAATATAATTTTTAAAAATGCATCATTAAATAAGATCAAAGAATGTTTCAATGAGGGGAAATACAAATCATACTGTTTTGTTCCCACAAACAATTCTCCAACTCGTAGTGGAAGGAGATTTTAAATAATAGGTTCTTTGTGTTAAATCAGGAATTTATAATTACTTCGCGTATTACAATGTTGACTCTATAGTCGACCTAACTAGGAGCTGGCTAAATGAGATCTGAAAACACCAAGTTTGTCTGGGAGCATTCTAACTGGTCCTGGCGACTACTGGCTATTAGCTGCCATCTTGCGGACTTCCAAGCAAGCTCTTTGCACTGCCCTCTATGAGTGAATCTGTGAAGCTCTAATTCACTTAAGAAAAGCCGTAAGTCGCCGCGTTCTGCAACTTGCAGCCTATTTCTATTTTTAGTTAGCAACATTGCTACAGCACTAAATCCACATTTACACAAATACGACGAGGGGAATGCTATCAGAAATCGTTGAAAAACCGACCATAACCCAGGGTTGAGTTGGGTGATTTAGTTTATTTCAAGTTAGAACGAGTAAGATAATGATGATAACAAAAACTTGTTATAGTTATTGATTGCCTCAAAAACATGGCACGAACTGAAGTCGATAGTCCGATACAGATTTGATGATAATGAGGAACCAATGACGGTTTTATAAATGATATAATTCCAATATTCGTGTTCTACACAATTAAAAAAAACTAACCACCAGTGTAAATACAAAACCTAAGTGGCGAATACAGAGTTATGTTATAAAAATGTTTTGTTATAAGGAAGTAAAACAAACTATTATTATTTGATTCAGCTTGGTTCTGTCGGGTTCTTATGGATAGAATTTTTCCGCCATAGTACCTCTAGATTTCCTTAACACCCCCTAATTTGAGCCTAATACTGCCCCCCCCTGAAAGCCTCCAACGCCCACATGGGGGGGGGGGAGGGGGCGTTATCGCACACTTTGAGAAATACTGATCAATATTAATACACAAATTTTTAAGTCATACTATCTTTTCTCTTGAGTTCCTTACGATCGATACATATTTTTTTGTAAACTTTTGTTGATTCATGTTTGATATTGACCCAATTTTTTTAAAACAGTGTTTACTTGTATATTACATATAAATAAGAAAACATACTCCAAAAAGCGTTTGACCTGAATACCGCAGAGATATCGTCGTATTATCTTATCGAATTTTGCTTGACCTTCCTAGAAAATTCGAGGTTGGTTTCGGTTGTCAATTTTGTTTGAATATTTTTCATGAACCATTGAAATACGCCACAGAAATCGCACGCAATTATATAAATAATGCGGGAAACGAGAAAACTCGTCATACGCCTATTACAGTAAGACGCGGGAGACGAGTTTACTCGTTTTGTTGCGCAAAGCGGTAAGGAGCGGGAAACTTGTAAACAAGGGGTTCTAAATGGATGCGGGGTCATGTGTTTTCTATTGTCGGCGGTACCCGATCTATCTACCTGTCAATACAATGAGTTTGAAACACAAACAAATAAAATAAAAATAAAAACGTTGTCGCGTATGTTCCGCTCATAAACTACGCAGTGAAACGCGGTGCGTTAAGTTTTAATAGTTTCCGGAGCGGCGGTACTCAAACCCACCCAAAAATAAAAATTAATAAATTAATTCGACTCCATTTCTCATTTCAGTGCAGAGATTATGAATTAAGTCTTTCTCTAGCGTCCCCGAGTTCTTCTACCATTCAAAACACTCTGAAATTTTCATCACACGCACATTAGGACCGCACACGGCAAAAACAAAGAAACATTAATTTATAAATACATGTGCGTTTGTTCATGTCTAGGTTTGGGTGTTTAAGATCGTTCTGACTTTTCAGTAATAACATCAATGACGACCTATCAATTAAACTTGTGAACTAATTTCTCAATTGATGATAAACGATAGGCTCTCGGGTTTGTAAATTTTAATTGAAACGGCTCGGAAGATACAAGTTAAAGAGGTCAAGTGTTATTGTCTGTAGGACGCTAATCCATTAAACAAAAAATTCAGTCCTTTGATCAATATTGGCACTTATTATTTCGTATATTTTTGGGTTATTATGACGTCTTGCGCTTGCCACTTCTTTAGCCTATGTTTTGGATATCGTTACAGTGTCTATCACATCGGCGGTATCTGCCCTGATGATGGGCACTATGACGCTATCCGAAACGTTGGCGCAACACGGCATAATAATTACGATAATATTATGCTAACTCCCCCTGAATCGAGGCAATGACTGATTGACCTAAAAATTATTATTATCAAAAATTTTCAATTGGGATTTTATATGCATTTCAAAAACAGAATGCGAATTAAGTGAGCTATCGAAATTTATATTAAAAAAATTAAAGTACGATATAATAGTAAACTTTTAAACTGAATATAAAACAATATTACTAAAACATGTAACAGTAACATTAAATTAAGAAACTAGAACAATACTACATGTAAGAGAAATCAATAAAACTACATTATCAACGCTACTCTTATTTGTAGGATTCAACAAAGTGCTGACATAGATTATGCTTAATTATATAAATAGAGTCAATAAATACATCAATAGCACCCCCAAGCTTGCTGACCAGATCATGCATCCTAAAGATTAGTTAGTGTGTCTGATAGATGATTGTGTATGTATTGCAGAAAATGTTATATTTTGTCTGGTATTCCTAGTAGGCGCATGGAATTTAATAGTGGCAACGATGGCAGGACTATCAATCGAGTTTTTGATGACTCTGTGTAACACAACCAGGTCTTACATAATTAATAAGATACTCATATACTTTAATTTTCTTGAATAATTCCCACCCTTTATAGTGTACACTTCTACGTTTACATCCTTACTTTCTCACATCTACTGTCAAAGATAATTGCTTGTAATAATCATATTCTTTCTATATTATTTAATTAATTAATAATAATTTAAATAAACAAAATAATGTATGATCTATTAAATTTAACCAAATACGGCACACTTCATAAGACTGCTTTTAACTGACAATTATCATTCCTACATGTCAACAAAGTAACAACTTTAAATATTACATTCCCAAAATAATGTACAAAAAAAGTAGTTTAAAGTTTTCCCCTCGTTATAGGTACCCTAGACATACCTAGGCCCGGTATATCAGTCGGTCCATATCATCGCGATGTGTCACATTCCCCACTCAAATATAAGTGAGCTAAGTCGGCCGCTTAAGCCTTGGTAAGCCGCAGAATAGTTACTATTTTAGACGCCGAGGCGTTAGCAGTAACACATGTCAAATATGACGCATACGTGATGAATTACGTACGTCCGCCTAACCGAAATACACGTAAATTGCATGATTTTATCCGTATGAAATATTATATTAATCGAGCGATGAGGGATGTTGATGTTATAAATTGACAATCAATCTAAAATAGACAAATAGCCTGGTAAGGTATTTATTATAAGAGGGATTTTTAAACGTCAAAACAGTGTTTTCAGCGGTTTGTTTATTTTATGAACAGTTCATTGACTCCAGCAAAAAAATACTATTTAAAATTCAGCATTATGTTGATTGAAGTGGGGAACTTTATCAAAAAAATGCCTAGGACATTTGACATTTTTAAAACTCTCGATCTCCCGATGACAGAAGAGAGCACCGATATACCACTCACATAGACAGTAATTTGGTTTTACTTAGAAAAATGAAGCACATTCCTCTATTAAAATCATAAATAATACAAGTAATATTATTGATATCTAGGCTCATATGTACGGATAATGTTCCAAGTCGCGCTAAGCTCGGCATTCCAACCGAGCCGAGCTTTAAATCAACCGCTCTACCGGGCCTTAGAGACCCTTGTCTACGTTAATTATTATATTTTTTTTAATTTCTAATATAACCTTAAAAAAGTGTTTATTTATAATATATCGTAATATAACTACCTTTTTGTATTTAATACTCTTAACCTTTTTTGAATATTTGGTGCAGATTATATATTTTTATCTATTCATTTTATTCGTTGTATAATGTTGTTTATTTCCACTATTTTTTATACTTTATTGTATGTTTTTTATGTCAATATGGATTACATTTCATTGCACAACCCATCCATGGAGCCCTGATTAAAAATATTATTTAACTTAATTAAAATATTGTTTAAGTTAAGATTTATTTTTTGTATTGGAATTTGGGAGGAGGGTTTGGGTACCATTTATTGGATAACTAACACCTCAACCATAGGTCACTTTATTTTTTTAAGAGAGAAACAATAGAGCGTGTTGATTTTACGTGCCATAGATTACGTCCGCTGTTTAAAAAAACATGTTTTTAACTCTCACAGGTGATATCTATATAATATAGGTATAGAAAAATACACAAGTATTCGAATGCAAAAGTTGTGTCAAAATTTCAAAGCAATCAAAGAAGAACATTCGAAGATTTATGATTTTGAACCAACAATCATTAACATTTTTATTGATATAGATAATGTTGATAAGTTTGCAATAAGATTAGTGTTGTTTATGTTATTGCGAAAGCTCTGGAAAATACATTTACCCACTCATTTGATACACCATATAAAATAATATTATCAGTACAGATAAAAATGTGGATTTTTCTAAAACAATATTTGTTTCACGGTTCATATTTATAATCTGTCATATCATTGAAGGCTGCTCGCTGAACATTTGATACTAGAACCATATGGTGTTAAACCTAAATTTTCTCTACAGAATGCAAATTTTGATGATTGTAATTGTAGTGTATGTGAATCTGAAATATTGAAATAGAGAACGCAATATTGAGAGCGCGAATGTGTTCACACTGTGTGCGTCGTCATTGCAATTCTGGGGTTACGCGTGAGAGGTTGGGTGTGTTTTTTCTTTAAGTTTGTAACATTGTGAAACGTGTTCATTTTTAAATAATTTTTATCAATCAAAGCTGTACTTCTTAAGGCGAAGCTTAATGCCAAATCACTATTTAGAGTAATTTTTATAAAGAATTGGTGTACATTATGAATACCAAAAAATATGCTTTAGATAAATTGAAGGTTTTCCTATCGTTTCGCTTGAGTAGAATACAAATAAAAAATAAATTACTCAATAAAAAATATAAATGTAAACTACTAATAAAAATATTTTTTCAGAAGAAATCTATGAACGCAGAAATGAAACAATAAAAAATACAGTATTATAGCTAAGATTATCTGTGACAGTTTCACTTGATTAACTTTTTTGCTTTCATAAAAAATAATTTACAAAATAAATAAAAACTAGTTTTGTGCTTGAAATAAAACGTTTCTAGACTCCGTTTGACAAGCGATTTTAATGACTATTACCTAAGATATAAGGTATACTAAGAATATACACATTTTTGGCTTGTAGTTTCCTCTTCTATCCCGCAGCCAAGTGGGGGAGTAGGTAGCACCCAAAATTACTATCCTCCTTATATTAGCTTAAATACTTGACATATCATCTTGGTATATTACGTATTCCTGTGCAAATACATAAGTTACCATTATTAATAACTGACTGAATAATTGGGATTTCTATACTTTAAAAGCCCATAAGACAGAAAAATGCATTGGGTCGTCGGAAGACCCACTTGGTTACAGACGTGTTGTTTGGCATCTTGGCCTGTCAAGAGTTAATCTACCTTCCCTGGGATAATCAGGATATTACAGAGATAAATTGAAAAGACACTAAAGTTATGCTGTCGAAAACGTTTGGAAAATTGCGTAGTGATGGGATTGGATGAATTGAAAGAGATTGTAACAAAAGTTTATCTAAATGAACTTCCAGAATTAACCAAACCTATAATTTTAAACGCATTCTATTTATTGGGCTTCGTTTCAGTTACATAGCCTTATCACCGTCACTTATCACCAGAACATGTGATCGTAGAAACCATATCAAGTAATATTACATAAATGCTATTCACGTGTTCACATGTAAAAAATTCCTAGTGTCTGTATTTTAATGTTAACCCCTTCAATGCCAGTGTTTTTCCTCAGGATCAAGAATAAAAAATAATATCTATTGATTTTGTGAAACATGGCGTCTATTTTTTCTGCTACGTTGCTATCTTCATTTCAGCGACAAATTAATACCGTAAAAAGATCCCTTTTCGGTTATTTTTATGTTATCTTCACATATTATGCATGAAACACTGTATACTAATATATATTTTAAAATTAAACATTTTCATGGCTTTGTTTTTATTTAACAAAAAATAATACGTTGAGACCTAAAAATAATAAAAATCAAATGTGAAAAAATGTAATTAGTTAGGAAAGCTTGTTTCACAGAATTTGAACAATTCATCAAATTTAAAAGTTGATTTTCAAGTTCTGTAAAGGTTCTATTCAAGTTATGCTATTTTTTAAGATTTGCGGAACAACTGGCCATTAATAATAAAAGATAATTTGGGTGTACATTTTTTTTTTGAAGAAAAAAATTACACTCTAATTATTTTCTAATAATTATTTAAGGTCAATCAATCAATCAACCACAAAATATTGTCTAAATGTCGAAATAAAAGTGCGGTACTGAAAGGGTTAATGGATTGTTTTACACCGAATGATAGTATTTGTGATGAGCTTACTAGTTTTAATGTGCTTAAACTGAATACAGACGAGTACAACAATTTATTATGAATTAAGTTCATTTTGAAAAATATTTACAAGCGAGTAATATATATTTACGACTTAAATAAATTAAAAAAAAATTCTCTCGGATTTTCACTAAATGAAATTTTAAAATTACTACACACAAAGTCGCCTGTCAAAGTCTCCCTGACCTTTTTTGAAACAATGAACAATATTATGTCACCTTGCCTCGTTCTCCGTCAGTTTAATGGCGATTTTAAGGCTCCATATTGCATGATATGTCAATTTAGATAGGCACATATTAAAATAGTAACGTTAACCTTCCAGACCAGTTAGAACTTCCAGACAAAAGAAACAGCGCGAGCTTCTTGACGCCCGAAGCGTCGCGACGTCTACGTAGGGTAAGGCGCCACCACAGCCACCGCAGTTCAAGGTTGTCGGGGTGCGTAGGATTGAACTATGACGCATGATGTCTCGAATCAAATGACGCAGAGGTTTTACTACGTTTTAATTCCTTTTAGAACAACTCTACTTAAATAGGAGTAATAACCTCGACTACTAATAAATGTAGCTATCCCTCCGTTCAAAATGTAATATTTTGATTCTGCTATTGTATTATAAAAGGATTATTAAATAAGTGCAATATTGTAACGGTGAATACAAAATGTCTTTATTTTGGGTTAAACCAATTTTGTAAGTATGACAGGTATTTATAGTTATATAATACAGGGTTTTCCAATAAGAGGTGTTATTTTGATATTCAAAGAGCTATCGAGAGATGATTAATGATTTTTTATGGCCGTAATTGGATGGCATTGATCTGGACATCGTTTACTTTCAACAAGACGGCGCTACGTGCCACACAAGCGTTGATATTTTATGGGAAAAGTATCTATCGCTATCTCTCGAAGGGGTGATCACAATTGGCCACCGAGATCTTGTGATTTAACACCTTGCGACTTCTTCCTTTGGGGCCACGTGAAAGAGAAGGTCTACGCCAACAGCCCAGCGTCGATGGAATTCACCTCGAAGATGGAATTCGTGACGCTATCGAGGACATAAGGCAGCCACTTTGCGATTAGGTTATGGAAAATATTATGAAAAGGATATGGTCCTGTAGGCGTGGTCGTGGTGGTCATTTGACTGATATTATTTTTCACTATTAACGGCATACCTTCCTTTTTATAATAAATCAAAATAACACCTCTTATTGGAAAAACCTGTAGTAAGAAAGTGGAATAAACTTTTATAACCACTTTATAGGTTCACCGAGGAACAGGTTACGTGAAAACGCATCTGCCCTGATGATGGACACTGCAATGCTGTCCGAAACGTTGGCTAAAGAAGGAGGTAGTGAAACACGGCATAATACCCTAAAACAAATCACTATAATACTTATGGCCGCGAAAATCTCAAATCATACCCAACAGGTTACGTGTATAGGTTCACTGAGGAACAGGTTACGTGTATAGCTTCACTGAGGAATAGGTTACGTGTATAAGTTCACTGAAGAACAGATTACTTGTATAGGTTCACTGAGGAACAGGTTACGTTATAGGTTCACTGAGGAATAGGTTACGCGTATAAGTTCACTGAAGAACAGATTACTTGTATAGGTTCACTGAGGAACAGTTTACGTGTATAAGTTCACTAAAGAACAGATTACTTGTACCTATAGGTTCACTGAGGAACAGGTTAAGTGTATAGGTTCACTGAAGAATAGGTTACGTGTATAGGTTCACTGAAGAATAGGTTACGTGTATAGGTTCACTGAGGAACAGGTTACGTGTATAGGTTCACTGAGGAATAGGTTACGTGTATAAGTTCACTAAAGAACAGATCACTTGTACCTATAGGTTCACTGAGGAACAGGTTACGTGTATAGGTTCACTGAAGAATAGGTTACGTGTATAGGTTCACTGAAGAATAGGTTACGTGTATAGGTTCACTGAAGAATAGTTTACGTGTATAGGTTCACTGAGGAACAGGTTATGTGTATAGGTTCACTAAGGAACAGGTTACGTATATAGGTTCACTGAAAAACAGGTTACGTGTATATCGGTCCTCCTAAAGGAAACGTGGATAATAACGTGGATAAATAGTTCCACATGTAACCTATTTAACCTAGTTTACATCACTTTCATAAATTTATAAAACTATATATTATAAGTGTGTTGAATTGTCATTTTGACGAGTTATCATGGAACCGTGATAAACTAACAAATCGTCGCATTAATTCGTAGAATGCGTAACTCCCAAATGTAAAATTTTACAGGAGGCACAAAAAACCTCGTAGTGAAAAAAAATGAAAGACGGCTTATTCTTTTTATTTATGTTTCGAACATATAATATATTTGGAAATTTATTTTCAATCATTAAACTTTTGTAAGTTAAGGCTTTCTATTTCAAATCGGAGTTACGAAGTTTACGTAAAAACCGAGAATGGAGATACGTATTTTACAAAAGATACATACTTTTCTGCGAACAGTTTTATGAACAACCTAGCGGAAAATTTGGGAGATAGGAATTTTACATTCACAAAATAAAACACAACAATGTATGTATATGTCGAGGCAGTCTATTTAGATGCATTTTAATGATTTTAATGATGCGGAAGGTTATCGTTAAAGGAGTGATAATCCTTTTCTAATGTCTGTTTTAAGTCTTGTAAATGCTGGTACTTTTCCTTCCTTAAGGGATTAAATCTGACTCTCAAGTGAAATCTTCAAACTCTGGAGGTCATTACAGAGTCGGCGACGGTTTTGTGCTGGGTGAGATCTACACTGACCGGGAGTAGTCGGGTCAGAGATGCTCGTTAAGTGACGCTTGGGGTTGATGAAGGAGATTGTAGAAGAATTTGATCTGACATTGTCGATCACCCTTGTTGTCCTGTAGAAATAAAACTGATGTACTTACTAGGGTTTGCAAGACCCGGGCAAAGAGTAGCCATGACAGGAAACGTTGTGAAAGAGACTCCTCAGAGTATGAAGACAGGTGGGAGAGACTTGAAAGTGGAACTGGTGAACAAACATGTGCTTTAAGCGAAGAAACTCTTCATGCTCAGCATCACTTTGGAGTAAAGTGAACGCTTCATCTTGCCCGGCTGGTCGATCCCGAGGCGAGGAGAAAGGACGTCGATAGATGCGTGCGTTCCTGCGTACAATGCAGGACAATTGACCCTCCACCATCATCCCATGAAGCGGGTAATCTTAATGTTGTGACAACCTGGAGTCGCTTGGCAGTTGATGTTACTCATTTCGGTAGGAAATGTTTACTCACATTTATCGATTGCGGTCCAAGTAGATTTGCCGTGTGGCGGGAAATCGAGTCAGATAATGCAGCTTCGATTATCAGACATTTGGAAGAAGTGTTTCGGGAAAGAGGCCCGCACAAAGTAGTTCTCATGGACAATGGTACTGCATTTTTTTCCTACAGTGTTACAGATAAGTGTAAGAGATGGAATGTTCGTCAAAGATTTCGCGCGGCATACCGACCAGCTGGAAACGGTATAGTTGAAAGACATCATCAAACAATAAAGAGAACTGCAGCCAGAAGTGGAAGCGATCCCCTGCAGGCAGTGTTTCGGTACAATATTTGGCTGCAAAAAGTCAGGATGATCGAGGTATTGCGCTGTCTAGTATAGTTCACTCTTACTCGTGGAGACACCCTTCTGCGCAAGTGAATATAGAAGAGGAAGTATTGACTGAGCTCTAAGTGGGCGATCTTCTTGCGGTTAAGCCAGTAGATGGGAGATGCACATCGTGCATGGAAGGGTGACAGGACTTACTTCAGTCAACAACATCGAAGTAGATGGCATACCAAGACATGTGCTTGACCCGCGGAAGATGCCTGACAGAGAACGGACTGTGTCTGAGGAGAGACCAGATGGAATTGCCGCACGTTCCACCGTAAATATTTTGGGTTTGTTTGAAGAGGACAGTGAAGAACCGGATCCGGATATGCATCAGGAGGAGATCCACTTGCAAAGAGATGGTGACCTTGAAGATGAGATAATCACAGAACAAGGACCTATTAGGTAGGACGCGAAGGGCTCCGGGTTAGTTAAATCAATTCGTTTAGTGATGATGACATCAGGAGGGCGTGTTGTGATAAGCAGGTACCACTGTAAAAGCGTTGAACGAAACCGCAGAGGCACATAAAACAGGAGAGCTACGGCAGAGAGTCACACGGTGCAGAAGACGTCAGTTTAGACTACAGATACAAAACACTATTCGTGACTTCACAATTAAAATTAAGGTTATAAAATGTTCAAAATTGATTAATCAACTTATCTCAGTTAATTTCACGGTAAAACTATTACACCGTAAATAAATTTCCTCAGTCAAAAACATAACAAGCGTGCACGGCTCACCGGCCAATACTGAATTAAGGAGTTACGAAGTATTCGCGAGTAAAAATGGCACCATAATTTTACGCAGTTTTCTAATTTGTGTTTATCTAAAAGGTTAATTTTTTTTTTAATTTTCGAGTTTTACTAGTCGATGCGGGTCTAATTTTAACACCAGATGGCATTAAAAACGTATTTTCGAAAAATTTGGAGTTACGCAGTCTACAAATTAATGCGACGAAATAGCATCCCTCGCCATGATTAGTAAGAATGAGAAAGTATTAGAGATCGGAGAACTAATAGAAGCTAGAAAATCTGCATAATAATTACATGGTTTGTTTCAATATTGATTTTAAAAAGCTGAATATAATTTAATCGCACTCACTGAAGTAAAAAAATACTGTTTTGTTTTATGTCACTGATCATTATCGTTATTTACAACCCAGAAGAAAATAAATTAACGCTAGCGGAACTTATAAATGTTTTAATGATAACACAGGTGTATGATTTCCCAATAAATACGCATGCATTATTGTGGGTTGCAGATTATGTTTTTCCGATGTTCTTTGTATTACATTGTATTGCCAAATTGACAATTGACACAAAGAAAAACCAAAGCGATTTAGTAATATATTGTTTGTAAATAATATTATTTATTTAATTTCGATTAAACTCGGTCCCCGCGTATTAAAGTGCAAAGTTGCGACAAAACGAGTTTCAATATCAAAATAATAATATCAATTTGAACGCAAATTCACAGAACACTAATTATTCTAATTAATTAATTACACGAAATGATTGTGTCGACAGTTGCCGTCAGTAAAAATTATTTTGTTTACAAATTCGAGTCGTGATTTAAATTTTTATAATAGGTAATTGGTTCTATGGAAACTCACGGCATGCGGCAGTGACAATTCAACACACTTTTTGAAAAGTGATATAAAGTCATTAAAAGTGATGTAAGAGCCTATAAACTTAACCTAACCTATTGCACCTAGATCTCTTTTCATGATTTTAAATAACTTTTAAAGTGTCTTTTAAATTAACCACAAAATAATATATTAATTACTCAAGTTAATTACCCATAACATAAGATTATGTCGGTACTGCAAATACTAGACCAGTAAACATCATATATTATCGTTTTTGAGATTAATAATAAAATGGTTTGCAAGAAAAAAAACTGTAAATCTGTTTGAAAAATCAAAAAAGGCATAATAAATCAAATATTTGATATATGTGACAAGTACATTTAATAAGTAAATTATAGATTAACTAATTAGAACAAAATATCGTCTTCTTTATGAATTTTTTCACCAACTGTTGTGTTCCCACAAACAATTCTTCAACACGTCGTGGAAGGAGATTTTAGAGAATAATTTCTTTATATTAAATCAGGGATTTATTCAATACTTCGCATATTACAAGAGTGACTTGGATGGTCGATCTAACTAGGAGCTGGCTAAATGAGATCTGCAAACACCATGTTTGTCTGGAAGCAGCCTAACTGGCCCTAGCGACTACTGGCTACTAGCTGCCATCTTGCGGACTTCCAAGCAAGCTCTTTGCACTGCCCTCTATGAGTGCATCTGTAAAGCTCTTAGCTAACTCACTTCCCAACACCAAAAAACGAACAAAATTAAAATCACATTTACAGTAAAATCATGAATTCAAAATCATACTTTACGTTATTCTGAATTTCACGAAGCTGTCAAAATCATATAGTTTGTAGTTAATATGTAAATATATTTTTTTATTATTTTTAATATTATAATATATATTTAACATAAATAAAATAGCTCACATACTAGATGTTTGACATACCTACATTTAGATTGTTTTAATATTCCGTTTGGTTGTGTATTTTGACTTCAAATAGAAAATTATGTTTGGTACGCAGGTCTCTTAAGGCGAAGCTTAATGCTAAATCACTATTTTGATTAATCTTTATAACAAAATGGTGTACATTATATGTAAATAATAATTAAATATATTTTTTTATTATTTTTTCATATTATAATATATATTTAACATAAATAAAATAGCTCACATACTAGATGTTTGACATACCTACATTTAGATTGTTTTAATATTCCGTTTGGTTGTGTATTTTGACTTCAAATCCAAAATTATGTTTGGTACGAAAAAGACTGCGCAGGTCTCTTAAGGCGAAGCTTAATGTTAAATCACTATTTTGATTAATCTTTTTAACAAAATGGTGTACATTATGAATACCAAAAAAATTGCTTTAGTTAAATTGAAGGTTTTCCTATCGCTTCGCTTGAGTAGAATTCAAATAAAAACATAAATTACTCAATAAAAAATATCAATGCAAACTAGTAAAAAAAAAAATTTTATCAAAAGAAATGTATGAACGCGAAAGGAAACAACATTTAAAAATACAGTATTATAGATTATCTGTGACAGTTTCACTTGATTAACTTTATGCTTTCTTAAAAAATTATTTACAAAATAAATAAAAACCAGTTTGTGCTTGAAATCGAACGTTTCTAGACTCCGTTTGTCAAGCGATTTTAATGCCTATTAACTACAATATAAGGTACACCAAGAATATACACATTTTTGGCTTTTAGCTTCCTTTTAAGATATTCGTTCAAAACAGATATTATCCATTTATTATTAAGTTCTTTTAACCAGCTCTTCGAATGTAAGTCCAAACCAGTAAACTAAATAAATAAATATTCAATGTCACCCGATTTGTGTTGCCACCCCTAGAAAGTCTTACTTTGCGGTCTTTGAAAGTCTTTGTTTGTTTGCATTTCAATGATCCCGTTATAAGACAACAAACCGAGCTTTTTTATCACACACAAACACATACTAATAATATACAAGTGAGTCATAAGATGAGCCACGCGAATACAAAACAAAATGAAAATATTGATTAAAAATACGCTACATTCATTGTCGTAAACACAATAAACGCAATCCAGTGCGTACCAACGCAAAGTGGACAGAACCCAACACAAATAAATCTATTTATTTTTCCGAATCTGTATGAAAATGTTTGGTGTCGATTTCTTTTTAATATTTATAAAAAACATTAAAAAATGTACGTCAACAAATTGGGTTGTAACCAGCGGCGGCTTGTGACTTTTGGCTGTACTAGAGTGCTAAGTTACAACAAATGGCATTATTGATGTTGTTGTAGCTGAAAACGATTTTTTACTTTTTTTCGAAAATTCGATTTTTTGTATGAAAATTTTCAGGAAATCCGTGCAGCGCACGGCTAAACTGAAATTTCCTGAAAATCTTCATACAAAAAATCGAATTTTCGAAAAAAAATAAAAAACCGTTTTCAGTTACAATAATTCCACTTTTGGTAATATTAGCACTCTAGTTCACCATTTTAGGTCACGAGCCGCCACTGGTTGTAACCTAAGCTAACCGCCACACTTGTAGGCACAGATAACGGAAAGTACACGTTGTTTCTACAATTAGGTACTGTTACTGTTACCAGCACAAAATATTTTATTAGGTTCTTAGTTTGGGTTAGTTAAGTAATTTATACGTGTTCAGATTTAATTCCATACTAAAAAATCCAAAATGGCGGCAAAGGAATCGTTATATGCCTTGCAACAAAATTTTTGAGGTATCACCTTCGATAATGTGCCAAATTTATAGAACCTAAAAAATATGTGATAAGCGGTGAAATATATGTGGATTCATTGGCTTTAAACCACAGTCAGCAGCTTTATATGTTTCTTTATTAATATTTTGAAGAATGGTATTGATTAAATTATATGGCAAATGTATTTATTATATGGCAAATGAATATAATATGTGCCTATATATTATATGAAAAATGAATATATGTATATATTATGTGGCAAATGAATATATATGCATATATTATATGGCAAATGAATATATGTATACTTATATTATATGGCAAATGAATAAATGTATATATTATATGACTCTAATCGCTCGAGCAGAAGGGAATTTTGAATTAAAATTGAATTTTACCATCTCTCCCGACGAAAATAGTTTTTTCGTTAAGTTATTCAGTTGAAATGAAGTTCCACATAAAAAGACTCTACTTTAACAATTACACATACTTAAAATTTAATTACGATAATACAATCACCAAATTAGGAAAACCCGCGGCGAGTTCTAACAAACCACAGTTTGTTTACAGATCAATATTTCCTTACTGTTTTCACTCCCATTATTATTAGAGTAACATAACCACAAATAACCGAGCGGCGATGCTTACCCGCCGAACTACGAAACACGCATGTGGACTTTTTTCGCGAAACATTTTGCCAAGAACGTTTCGGATTCCATTTAGCACAGGGCCGCTGTAGAGGCTGTGCTATGTGTGACCTTGCACCGGGCGCATAAATTACGTGGGCATTTTAATTTGTTAGCGTTTACGTGATTTGAATTTCAAATCGACCTCTTTTTCTTATGTGTTCGTATTTCTGTTTATTGATTGATGGTCAAATTTATAGGAGGATTTACGTTCGAGTTCGAGGAAAACAGAATCTAGGTACGTATCTACTATATAACATCTGCATGATTTGTGTGTCTTTTCGGCCGCCTATATCAACACAGCCTAGATAATAAAAGAAATACAGAGTTATTGTTTTTCAATATTGTCTTTGAGTTTCATTGAGAAAGTTGTTAAGAAGTTGAGGAATGAAACGTTAAATCACTAAATTAACAGGCCTACTAGATTTCTGATTTATAAATTATATGGAAATACTGTAATTTACTGTGCTTCGAGCTATTTATGGTTTGTTGAATTAATCGATTCATTAAATGATTAATCCAGATGTAACGATAACCACATTGTTATTCATTACTGAGAGGGAAATAATACAATGCTCATCGCGGATCAAACCAATATCTATGTTGCCAAACTAAAGAAATTTAGATAGGTGTGTATGGGTGATTCAACCCAATTTTGTTTTTGTATGCCTCTCCTGAAAGAATGGAGTTTTTATACGGACAGTTTTTAGTTTTTATTCATATTAATATCAGGTATGTCCATGCGCAAACAAATAATTGATCTTATTATTTTAATGCATAACTTCCAAAAGTGTGTTATCCTAAAATAAATAAATTAGCACCGTCCGTGAAGCGTAGATTATAACATATATTCCGTTTATCTTTAATATTGTTTTGCATCCAATTAAAATTGTCAGCTACTTAAACAATAATAATATAATGGATCGTACAATTCGTAAAACTAGTGAAGCAATTAACACAATTTGCATTTAAAATTTAAAAATATTGCTTAGAATTGTGTAACATAAAAAAAACAACATAATTCTATTTAGAAGCGGTTCTGTACTGTGAAATTCAGCGAACAGCAGCGTACCTACGGTAAAACAGATTTTAAAAATTTCAAAGCAAAACCGTTTTATTTTCTGTTATTGGGGAAATAAATTGATTAACCAAAAACCAAAAAATTTATTGACTGTAGGTTTTTTTGGTGATTTTAAAATAGGATTTTTTCTTTTTCCACTATGGTAAAACAATTAGGTTAGGTTTGCGATACTTAACGAACCAAGCGCACGATTAAAGGTGTATTCGCAGGTAGTATTATTGATTTTTCGTAAATTGCCAAAAATATTAAACCGCCCGCATTTGAGAAAAGTCAAGGTGTCTCTGATATTCTATTTTGATGTGCCTGTCGCCTTGTGTTATTTAATTTTGGGCACCTTTCCAGGTCACATGCGAACAAGTTGCTAATATTTTCAGAAAAAAACATTATTCTACATGTAAGAGCTGTGTAAAGTTTTCAGAATTTTCGTAACAAGTACAGTCCAATTTTCAAAATGTCCGTAATTAAAATACATATTTTTTTTTTTATAAAGAAAGACAAACATTCCCGGGTTACGAGTAACCTGACAATATTTGAAAATCTCCTACTACTACCACAGTAAGCTAAAAATGTTGCTTGTGTTGTGATTGAGGACTTAGCCAGCCGAGGAATTGAACACAATACGCCTGGGTGGGACCCAAACGCGATGTCAACTCGGCCACCGACCGGTCTGGACCAGTCAAATATATATTATGTAAGTACACACAAGGAAATTATATTGTTCAACTGTTAACTCGTTAGCAAAAATATCGTAATTATCATTTAATCGTAAGCGCAATTGATCGTAAATGATCGTATCTACATGCTTACAATCATTTGTTTATTAATTGCTTACTATAATTTTGCTCACGATAATTTTGCTTACGATCGTTTGAGAGTTACAATCATTTGATTAAACATTTTGTATCCGATCATTTTGTTTACGGTAATTTTACTTTTAATTTCGTGGGTCTTCCGTCCACGCCCCACGCCACTGCTATGAATTTAAATTTGAAACTGCGTGCACAAGGCAATTAACTGAATAGAACATCGAACGAGATCGAACCCGTGATCACATGATCTAAAAGTGCCCTGCCTTTATTGACTTGTTGTGGCTAGTTTAATATGCCTGAGGGGGTTGAGTGTATTCATTTGAATACACTCTACACATTGATAATATCTAGAAATGTAATCTGTATAGATTTGAAATAAAACTGGCGTCACAAATTTATATAAGATATTTCAAATCCTAGCGCATGTATATACATATGGGTCTATGTCAATGGAATTGATTTTTTGTTCAAGAAAAAAATTCAGTATTTCAAAATGTTTTTTATTATGCGACACCTAAAAGGAGCGCCCCTGTCTGTACAGTGTAATGGATGTGGAGCTATGTCACCCCCCCCCGGTTCGGAAGCTTTGTGAGGCGGCTTAAGGTAGGGGCTGTAGGAAGGTATTCATTACTGCGGGTCTTGAAGAGGCCCGGATTATATGAAGGAGGGACAACAGATGCCGGTAGCTCGTTCCACATTCTAGCCGTCTTACACAAAAAAGTGTCGTAGAAGCGGCCCGTTCTCACGAAGCCAACATCAACTGTGAACGGGTGTTCCGCTTGTGTACATCAAGTAAAGATCAATTTCTCTTATTTTATTTTTATTTTTATTTTATTATAATGATAATTTATGATAATAATTGAGTTTGTTTCGGTCACAAAGATACGCCCACAACAAATATCTATCAGTTTTAACTTTCCGGTGATTTGAACATCTGCTGTATCTTCCAGAATGCGACTATTACATATTGCTCAGTAAAGTTTAACCTTCAAGCCAGTTCCCACAGTTCGTATTTTCAAGTTTAGTGTAGTTTCCCACATTTGCAGATTCGACCCTACAATAAAACAATTCATTGGCCTGGTATTTTTATAAAGATATTGTCTTGTTTGTGTATCATTTATGATTTAAGAATTAGTGACATTTTACTGCAAGCAGCGGCAGTTTTCAAATAGAGCTGTTCGCTTTCTATTTTATGATGACCCTAGTTAAACCATTATGCCTAAAAATATTTGCCAATACCTTTCCCACCCCTGTCCCATAGTAATAAAAACCCCAAATAAAGTTTCATGTCCCTTAAAATAATCCCTTTAAAATATTTGTATTGTTTAAGCCACGTTTGTATCATTAAGAATAGTTTAGTGCATTTTATTTTATGTTAAGAATGTTGTTTGCCAACGAGCGGGTGGAACATCTTTATTTTGGTAAAATGTCCTTCAGAATTTAGTTTAAATACAGATACCTCCCAGAAGAAGCACAGTATTAGAGTGTTGCTATAACTGGTAGGTACATGCGTACCTAGGCAGTCAGCCGTGAGATAATTACTAGGTTTATGTAAACCTAGGGAAAACTGAAGAATAGAGGAAACTAGACCTTTATTTCTTTCAGTTTAAGTTTTAGCAGAGGAAAATAAGATCCTCTGCAATTATATTGTGAATTAATAAATTTATATGTCAAGAAGAAGAAGTGTTTTCCTGCATTCCATCTGACGGCGTGTTCTCGTACCACGATAGCAGAAACATATGGTCCTTCGAGCCGCATCGGGAACAGCAGCATCATGGAAGCGGGACAACACTCAAAGACGTCATCTGTCTTCGGCAGCAAGGCGGGAACTAGCAGGAGCTGGATGGAGGCTCAAATAAAAGCTTCAGCAACCAAGGTGCACATCACGAGACAAAAGGCCCGCCTACTTACGGAGATGGCTGAAGCAAAGATGGCCGCGGAAGCAAAGGCTTCTGAAGCAAAGATGGCTGCAGCAATGTCAGTCCTGGAAGCAGAGGAGCAACATGCGGCGCTCATTTTAGAAGCTGCATCGAGGACTTCGCAACGGACTCTCGAGGATAGAGTCAATGACTGGGTGGACCAGTCACATCACAGTTCATCATCAGAACTTGGAGATCACGATGAACAGCCTCTTCGAGTTCAAATGGAGCAGCAACAGGAACTGCTCCATGATGGGCGGTACACATTACTCCCACAAAAAGGATCCTCAGAGCAGCAGCCCTTGGCAGGGCAGACTCTCCCGTCGCAAATGGAGCCTCGGGTAGAGCAGGCTCATCCGCTGCAATTGGAACAGCGGTTGGAGCAGCACAAGGGTGGGCGGTACACATTACTCCCACAAAAAGGATCCTCAGAGCAGCAGCCCTTGGCAGGGCAGACTCTCCCGTCGCAAATGGAGCCTCGGGTAGAGCAGGCTCATCCGCTGCAATTGGAACAGCGGTTGGAACAGCACAAGGGTGGGCGGTACGCGTTACTCCCACCAAAAGGATCCTCAGAGCAGCAGCCCTTGGCAGGGCAGACTCTCCCGTCGCAAATGGAACCTCGGGTAGAGCGGGCTCATCCGCTGCAATTGGAACAGCGGTTGGAGCAGCAGCAGCAGGGCGGGCGGTATGAGGTACTCCCACCCAGAGGAACATCACATCAGCAGCCCTTGGTAGGGCAATCTCTTCAGCTGCAGTTGACGCAGCATCAGCAGCCAAGCAGTAGCTGCTGGGAGCTGCCTACATCAGTGCAGCCATTCAACTTAGCAGAGCAACGCGACGGGCAACAGTGGCCAGAGTCGCAGGGCCGATTCCAGGGACCAACACCTGCTATAACTGAAGAACGTCTCGCGGAATCAATTGGTAAGGCAATATCTTTATATAATACCAGGCCCAAAGTTAATGATCTTCCTACATTTAACGGCAATCCAATTGAATGGATTGCGTTCAAATTAATATTCCATCATACCACAGACTTCTTAAAAGTATCTGACAGCAAAAATTTATATACATTACAAAAAGCGTTAAAAGGAGAGGCGCGTGACGCGGTTTCTTCCCTTCTTATAATTTTTGGCGCAAAATCATCACCTTGTTCGGCGCAATTCGTAAAAAATAAAAACGCGGATCAATTTTTATCTCAGTATCCCCAGGCCGTCAAAGCAATAAAAACAAAACATTACATGAACGACTATTTAGATAGTGTAAATTCAGTAGAAAGTGCGAAGAAATTAATACTAGATATTACATACATACATGCTCAAGGCGGGTTTAAGGGTGGAGGTGAATGCGAAATTACCTACTACAACCATTTAGTCAGTCAGTAAGATATACATTTTTTACGGAATTTCTAGTTTTAAGACATTACCTACTACACAATTTTTAGTCATAAGATTTACATTTTTTACGGAATTTCTAGTTTTAAGACATTACCTACTACACAATTTTAGTCATAAGATTTACATTTTTTACGGAATTTCTAGTTTTAAGACATTACCTACTACACAATTTTTAGTCATAAGAGTTACATTTTTTACGGAATTTCTTGTTTAAAGACATTACCTACTACAAAATTTTTAGTCATAAGATTTACATATTCCACGGAATTTCTAGTTTTAAAAGCAGCATAAATATTTGTATTTTAGACATTTTAATAAATTTAACTGGTAATTTTCGTAGACATGCAGTAGGTACCTAATAAAGATAACAGTCGCATTCTTAGCCTATTTTGTGAAGTACCTTCACGGGAGGAGGTATGTATCTTCCAGAATGCGACTATTACATATTGCTCAGTAAAGTTTAACCTTCAAGCCAGTTCCCACAGTTCGTATTTTCAAGTTTAGTGTAGTTTCCCACATTTGCAGATTCGACCCTACAATAAAACAATTCATTGGCCTGGTATTTTTATAAAGATATTGTCTTGTTTGTGTATCATTTATGATTTAAGAATTAGTGACATTTTACTGCAAGCAGCGGCAGTTTTCAAATAGAGCTGTTCGCTTTCTATTTTATGATGACCCTAGTTAAACCATTATGCCTAAAAATATTTGCCAATACCTTTCCCACCCCTGTCCCATAGTAATAAAAACCCCAAATAAAGTTTCATGTCCCTTAAAATAATCCCTTTAAAATATTTGTATTGTTTAAGCCACGTTTGTATCATTAAGAATAGTTTAGTGCATTTTATTTTATGTTAAGAATGTTGTTTGCCAACGAGCGGGTGGAACATCTTTATTTTGGTAAAATGTCCTTCAGAATTTAGTTTAAATACAGATACCTCCCAGAAGAAGGACAGTATTAGAGTGTTGCTATAACTGGTAGGTACAGACGTACCTACGCAGGAGCTAGTATTGATATAACTGGTAGGTACATGCGTACCTAGGCAGTCAGTCGTGAGATAATTACTAGGTTTATGTAAACCTAGGGAAAACTGAAGAATAGAGGAAACTAGACCTTTATTTCTTTCAGTTTAAGTTTTAGCAGAGGAAAATAAGATCCTCTGCAAATATATTGTGAATTAATAAATTTATATGTCAAGAAGAAGAAGTGTTTTCCTGCATTCCATCTGACGGCGTGTTCTCGTACCACGATAGCAGAAACATCTGCCTTACAAACACGTAAATATGAATACTTAAATATTATCTGCCTATCGTCAACTTTAGATTCTAATAAATGTATTGAAATGCTCATGTCACTTTATCCTCGGTCATCACCAGGTTGTTTCCTTTTGTTGTACTTTAGATTCTAATAAATGTCACAAAACACAACTTCATTACAATCAATTATTGTAAAAAATCAGAAATCTAATTTGAGAAAACACCATTATAAAAATAAGGCTTAATTCCCGAAGACTAGAATAAAATTTCTTAAGTGATCAATTCATTGGCCGATTCTATGGTAGAAATGGAACCACCAGAAATAAAATTAATCAAGATCAAAAAACAAATTGGGCATGAAATCACTGTAAGTTCCAAAGACTGCGATGGTCTAACCTTGTGGATAGAATTCCAGACTATAGGACACAGATTTAGAAAGGGTGAACGAATTCAAAGAGCTAGGCTCGTCTACAAGTCATGATCAGGAAGCTGTGAATCAGAAGAGAAAATAAGAATTTGCATGACAAAGGACGCTATGAGCAAACTGCTAAATATATGCAGTGACAGAGGCACAAAAAAGACCAACAAAATGAGACAACAATATGACGTGGAAACATGGACACTCTGGAAATGTGGTGCTGGAGATAAATGCTCAAGATTCTATAAACAGCTAGCTGCATATATGAGTCCATTCTTGAAGATGTAGTCTTTCGACTGTCTGCCTACAACGCATTTTAAGGTACTCCTTACTTTAACTTACTTACTATAAGACTCCAACTTGGAGAAATAGAGAACAGAGTCACTGGCAAACGGGAAGTCAGAAGAAGCAGTTGAAGGTCACCAATGCGCTGGCTTCAGTGACCAAGTATCACTGGCGTAGGTGTCCATGGCTCTCCACGCAGCGCAGAACCACAAGGAGTTTAGGAGCCATATTCACCAGGGAAAATGGAGCGACATAAGAAGAAGAACACCAAAAGGAAACTTCCTTGAGGAAGACCGAAGATAAAGTGAAAAGAGCATTTCTGAGAAATACAGCTGGAATAAATGTGTGGCATAATTCGCTCTGTATTATAAATCCAGTTTCAACCAGTTTATGGTCCTATGTTAATCGGCCAAATTATTATTATAATTCTGTCAGTCGGTCAGTGACCAAGCCTATAATCATTCAATGATGCAATAAATGCACTAATAATTGATTATTTCATTGCAGCAACAAAGAATTTACATTTCGTAGACTAAACAACAAATTAACTTGTCGATTGTTGTGTAGTTATGCCAATTAAAATAGTTGCTTTAAATAGTTTGTTGAAGTTGCCATGTAGTTCAAATTGTATCGGTTGAATGCTTTACAAATTAAATCTTCCATCGTTGTCAAACATTGGTTCTTGTTATCATTAAAGTGGATCGTTCGAATTGCTTTAAAATGGATTTAAATAAGTGTTTCGAATTTTTTGAAAGCAAGTCAACAGTGGCGGGGAAGTGAGCAAAGAGAATATTTGTTCTCGCAAAGCTGAATAAACTCAACAAATCCATATTTAGAAAGTGCAGTACCCAATTATTGACAGTTTTAAGGGGAATAACTTTGAATCAATAATAAGACAACTTTAAGTGGCGATAAACAATGAGGATTATTTATCCTCATTGTTTATCCTTATTTAGGAGCGTTTTGACAAAGAGAAATATCTGCGCAAAACGAACTGTTTCTTTTTTTTATCCTTATACTCTATATGTCTACGAAATGGCTAATTCATATTTTCTAAAAATTAATATATTTACCTGCTTTAAGTGTTATAGAATGTAGTTTGTAATTAAGTGATGTCGCTGACATATTTAATTTAAACTTCAATACTTTAAAGCCAAATTAGCCCACCACTTTTTAAATGTAAATAATGTATGAGAAATCATTATATTTTATTTCGATTTTCTATTGTTTGTTTTATACTGTTGTCAAAAATGAAATTTGTAATTTTATGTACTTAAAAGCCCAATAGGGCGTCAATAAATAAATAAATAAATTATAATTTCTCCAAAAGTGAAATAACTACATGTCTACATCTATATAAAGTGAAATAACTTCATGCCTACACCCATATAAAGTAAAATAACTACATGCCTACATCTATATAAAGTGAAATAACTTCATGCATACACCTATATAAAGTAAAATAACTACATGCCTATATCTATATAAAGTGAAATAACTACATGCCTACATCTATATAAAGTGAAATAACAACATGTCCATACAAAGTGAAATAACTACATGCCTTCATCTATATAAAGTAAAATAACTACATGCCTACATCTATATAAAGTAAAATAACTACATGCCTACATCTATATAAAGTAAAATAACTACATGCCTACATCTATATAAAGTGAAATAACTACATGCCTACATCTATATAAAGTGAAATAACTACATGCCTACATCTATATAAAGTGAAATAACTACATGTCTACATCTATACAAAGTGAAATAACTACATGGCTACATCTATATAAAGTAAAATAACTACATGCCTACATCTATATAAAGTGAAATAACTACATGGCTACATCTATATAAAGTAAAATAACTACATGCCTACATCTATATAAAATAAATAACTACATGCCTACATCTAAATAAAGTAAAATAACTACATGCCTACATCTATATAAAGTGAAATAACTACATGCCTACATCTATATAAAGTGAAATAACTACATGTCTACATCTATACAAAGTGAAATAACTATATGTCTACATCTATACAAAGTGAAATAACTACATGCCTACATCTATATAAAGTAAAATAACTACATGCCTACATCTATATAAAGTGAAATAACTAGGTAGGTATATAATGTAAAATATCAATTACTGACATTTTTAGTGTATCTAGTTGTTTAAAATTATATTTATATATAAATATATTATTTCTAATTCCCTTTCACAATTTCACATCACTCCTGGACATACTGACCTCCAGATTCCTACTCACCCGTCATACCCTTTGATTTCCCTGGACTTCCTATCTTTCCTTTCCTTATAAGGACCCTCCACACAGCATCCCCAAAGATGACATAGGCTCTGAGGGAAATTATTTTCCTCCGGTATGAGATTGATTGGTATTACCAATGCAATTTTTGAATGTGCTTATCAACGGTAGGTGCTATATTTAAAAATTTAATTTAATAATTTTTTTTTTTTTTTGTTGGTGGAATCAGGTATTGTGTAAAGCAAGCATAGCTTTTGTTTTTGTTAAAAAACAATATTTTTTTGTAGAACTAAAATGTATTTAAATTACCTTTTCCCTTATATCTAAATTCGCAATTTAAGACACATTTTTAAATACTTAATTTAAAATATTAACCCAGAGTTGTTAGATTATTCACTTAAAATTGTCCGACGAAAATAAGTTTTTATAGATGTCACAAACACGTGTCAGAATTTGATCGGTCAAAAAGTTGAGAGTCAAGTGAAGGAACGTTGAAACATCTGTGAAATGTTGAATGATGGTAACATTCCAGTTATAACTGGAATCTGGAAGACTTCTAAGTTATGCGAGTCGTGATAACGTCGTGGTTGCTGGTTACTATGGTGCGTACATACTAAACACTCTAATCCAGCGTTTCCCAATTGTTTTTCGCCCCGGAACCCTTATCGATCATACTTTTCTAGGCGGAACCCTATTTTTATAAGAAAAAGCTAAACTTGTAGTTTGAATACTTTCATGTTTACCATGAAAAGAAAGATCAAAAGTTTTGGGTAAAACTTAATTCAATGTGAAGAGTGATATCTTTTTACATTTTTTGTTAAAATAGCATTGAAATCAGGCTTTATGTCAGACAGCTGAATACGAAGATCTGGAGCTGCATCCAGTCTGTTTCTGTATTTGTTTTTTGTGTAAGCGTAAGCCGAAAAACCAGTTTCACATCGGTAAGTGGTCACAAACGGTAACAAAACTGTGATAGCCTTCTCGACGACTTCTGGATATTCGTTTTTAAGTCAAATCCAAAACTCATCCAGTTTAGTTTTTTCTGAATTAAACTTTTGTTGTAAGGAAGAAGAACACATGATATCAATCAAAGCCTCGTTCTCTGTTGCTGTAAGAGTCGACGGTGTCCTGTGAACTAGGAATGGATTCTGTACCCAGTCAATGTCATGCAGGTTTTTTTCAGGAAAATACTCTTCCAGAGATTTTTCGAGGGCCATCAAATGTTCGTAAATGCATTTTTTAACATCTGAGGTTACTTGCAACTCATTTTTTTCCAGAAACTCGTTTAAAAGAGTAAAACATTGGTACGGTTTCTGCTCAACACATTCTATCCAGAAGACAAGTTTCTTTCTAAGAGAAGAGATTTTTTCGTTTACTGTAAAAGTATTTGTGTTTCTTCCTTGCAATGACTTGCAAATTACATTCAGTTTATCAAATATGTCTGCCAAATACGCCAGTTTCATTAGTCATTGCTCGTCGTGCAATAGTTGAACAAGACCACTCAAAGATGAAGAAAGCGATTCTTTGGAAAAAAAATACCACTAGTTCGTTGCGCAATTCAAACAATCTAGATAATACTTTCCTTTGGAAAGCCATCTTACTTCCGAGTGAAGAAGAAGTGATTGATGCTGACTTCCTATATCTTCACACACTTTTTTAAAAAGTCTCAATTGGAGCGGACGTGATTTAACGTAATTCACAATTTGTACGGCTTGATCGAGAACTTTCTTTACCTCATGTTGTATTTTTTTACGACAAGGCATGTCGATGTAAAACTCAGTGACTGCTGCTGCATTCAGGTGCAACATTCTTAATTCTTGTTACAGTACCTTTTATTTTGCCAGTCAAAGCGGCAGCTCCATCGCTACGTATATCGACACATTTGTTCCAATGAATGTTATGTACATTCATTGGAAAAAAATGTGTCGATTCAATTATCAATGACTTTGAAAATTTCTTCTCCAGTGGTGTTGGTCTCCAAAGGAGCACAAATAAACAAATCCTCTTCAATAGATCCCCCGAAGGGGTATCTTACGAAAACAAGCAGTATTGATAGTCCAGCGACATCTGTACTTTCATCGAGTTGCATTGCAAACATTTCACTACTTTTCAATCTACAAATCATTGCGTGCGCAATCTCCCGTGCGCATTTTTTTTGTTAAATACATACGTTAAATCCGGACGGAACGCGGAACCCTTGTGATGCTTCTACGGAACCCCAGGGTTCCGCGGAACACCTTTTGGGAAACGCTGCTCTAATCTATACACAAGCTTCTCTGAAGGGACATAACCAGTACATTGTGTAGGGCGGTTAAACCAGTTATCTTTAAATTCCATCAGAAACAGGCCCGAACTTCACATTTTTTTGAAAATTAAAAAAAAATATTTATATTTAACACAGGAATAATGACCTAACAAAATCATTTGGAGCTTTTTATGTGGAAGGGTTTATTCCTTTGCATTATGGCCTTGCAGATATAAGTACCTATTTTTTAAATATTTCCCGTCCATATTCCTCTTTGCATCACTCTCAGTGACTACTGAAGTTTAACCCTGCACAGCTTACCTTCGTCAAAAATCGACCATTCGTCTTTTTGACGAACATTTTTTGAAATCCGATTTTTTAAATTAGATTGTTATTTTATGTAGTAAAATATAGAAAGTGAGGTAATAAATTAAACAACATAATAACAAAATCGTATTCGTTTAAAATAATACAATTGTTTTTTATGATTTTCACAATTAAACGTAATTTTACTCCTCAACATTAAGTAAAGAAGTATAATTTAAAATAATGGGTTTTTTTCTTTGACATCGTGAAGAGAAAAGATATAAAGCAACGACAACAATCGAAAATAAACTGTTGAAACCATCAAAAATTCCGCAAAATGACTATCTCAAAATAATCTCAAAAACAAAATAACTTACGGACTAAACACAACCGTACTAGCCTAGTGGCCACTAAGGTGACACGTGAACGCTATACTATCGGTAGAACCATTAAAAAGAGACAGGTAGATTTGCATTTGATACTCATCATTTTGACGAACTTTAGCCATCCGTAAATAAAACCTTGTCTTATAAAGATTAGTTTATCATTAAAAAAAAAAATAATAATATTTGACACGTCAAAATTTTTCACCAACAAATGTAGATATAATATGTATCGAAGTCACTAAAAAGCTAACAAAGTCTTTCCTACAAAAATAAAGTTTGTTGTTTACAGGAGAAAAAAAAATAATAAGCAGTAATAATTGTGGATTGAAGTACTAGTACATATTGAATTATTTGGCGGGTTCGAAATAAGCCGACGTGGCTCAGTGGTCCAGAGCATCTGAACGGACATCAGAAGGGACGGGTTCAATTCCCGTCGGCGGCATTTATTTTAACTCGGGAGATATTTTCAATTTGTATTGATATTTCAGGGGACTAATCATTGCTTATAATAATTTGTTAGCCGTAAAGTTGCAAAGAAGACACGTCATTCAACTCAAAAGCGATGTCAACAACATCAGCACCCATCATACAGATAAATAGGGATGTAAAAAGGTGACTATATACCGCCTGTAGCAGAATCCAAATTAATTTACTGGAGTCTTCCATAATTTCTTCAGTTCTCACTATTTTAAAGTTTTTCAAGAAATCTTTCAGTTTTCCGCTGAAACATAATTTATGATGACATCTATCTGTTAAGCCCCCAACTTTTTTAATTATTCAATTTCAGAACCATTTATTTATTTGGATTTTAAGGTTATATTCTACGTGTTCATAGATGGCGTTAATTAAATTGTTTTATTAAAATACGCTTTTAAGTTTTGCTTATCATTTTTTGTTTTTAATGAGTTTTTATTATTCACTGTGAATAATAAATACTCATTAAAAAACAAAAAATGTCTAGAAATTGTTACATAGTGAATGCCAAAGTAATACATGAATCATTTTGTTTGCGCCTGTACATACTAATATGAATATGAATAATTAGTTTTGTCTCCATTAGTGATTCAATCCAATATTGTATTTGTGTGACTTTCTTGAAAGAATTGAGTTTTATAATTATAATTTTATTTAATTTTTATTTTTTTTAAATATTCATTTAAGTCAATATCCAATAGAAGTCGTGCAGAGAATAATTATTAAAATCATATTAAAACCTTCGGACTACCCAACAGACCGCTTATTCGAATAATTTCAGGTACCTTCTTCTAAAAATCTGTACATTAAAAATTCATTAATTCAAATCATAAAAGAAAAAGAAAATTACCAATTTCTAACCGTAGGTACTCGACTTACATACATTTTTCCATGTCCAAAATTAAACACTTCCTTTGTACAAAATTACTTTACATACCAAGGAAGAATCTTTTTCAATCAACTCCCTGAAGAAATTAGAATCATATAAAATAATCTTACCTTTCATATCCTCAATCTACTTTGCAGCCCAAAGCACGAATCAAAAACAGCTATAGATGGACAGGGGTCGATGTTGATGATATTTATTTTAAGTTCGCCTATATCCAGATGTAGATGGACAGGGGTCGATGTTGATGATATTTATTTTATGTTCGCCTATATCCAGCTGTAGATGGACAGGGGTCGATGTTGATGATATTTATTTTATGTTTGCCTATATCCAGCTGTAGATGGACAGGGGTCGATGTTGATGATATTTATTTTATGTTCGCCTTCATCCAGCTGTGGATGGACAGGGGTCGATGTTGAAGATATTTATTTAAAAAAAATGAGTAAATAAAAATTCCAGTTTAAAATTGATTGAATTTATTTTTATTGTCAGGCTCTACTGTTCGTGTTTTGGTTATTCAGTAAAAAGGACAATTACATATTATTTATTTTTCGGAATAACTTTATTGAGTAAAACCTCAAATTGTAATATTTAAATATTGAAGACAATATTAGTGATTTCTAAACGAAAATCTGAAACAGAAAAATCAGAAAAGGAAACGGTCACATCTGGGTGTGACCGTTTCCTTTTCTGATTTTTCTGTTTCAGATTTTCGTTTAGAAATCACTAATATTGTCTTCAATATTTTAATTACATATTACGTAAAAAATATGACGTATCAATAGTTACTTATATATATTTAAAGCCCAGAGATATATATATTACATAAGTAGTTAGTATTATTTTTACGCGTGACAGCCGTTTGGCCATTTGAAGGCATTTTCAAACCCTGGCTCCATCACTTTTGGTCGAGTGTGCAATGTATCTAATGTAATCTAATGCTACGTATACATACGCTAGCCGAACTGCCAAGTTGAACCTCAACTTATAAGAAAGAACGCAACAACCGCAAATGGCGCGAAGTTGCTTCGTTACTTTCTCGTAATTTGTGGCTCGGTTCGCGGGTTTCGGTTTGCAAATGTGTACGTACCATTATGAAGTTGATGTGGGCCAATGTGGGGTAATGCCATCCCCAAATGGTGGTGAAGCCGAGACTAAAATCAGAAAATGATGTATAATAAGATTTAAAAAAATCGGAAATATTGCATCCCTTGGAGGTCTATCGATAAAGCCATATATGTCAAAACTATATTGAATAAATTCATCACTTATGGTCAGTTAGCGATATTTGCGAACACGGCCAACGATTGATAAGAAATCTTTCGACGGTCTATAGACAAATTTTAGCGCGACTTTCATAATATTAGATAAGCTTTGGTTAACTTTAATGTGCCTACTATACGTACTACTGAGAATACGAGGATTACGTTTTTTATAATACTTAAATCGTATATTGGTAAAATAGATAATGATTGCCCGCTTAAGGAAATTTTGAGATTGAATTAAATTTAAATTAAAGGTTAGGTCCTACCCACCATAATATAAAACAAGAAATAGTTACATAATATTTCATTAATTACCTATCAAATCTTTCCATTGATTATATTATACTACATTAAATATAAAATCATTTTTTAAAAATTTACAAAAAATGTAGTTAAATGTACAGTTATTGCCCACATAGTTATTCCCACAATAATACAGTGATTGCCCACTTTAGCGATTTGATAAAAACGTTAATCAAACAACCCAAAAATGGTATTAACTTATTTATTTTTATGTCGAAGGGTCATGCCGGTGGGAGAGCAATCTTGCTATTGAATAGAATCAATCCTGATATCGATATTTTTAGCATCAATGAAATTGACTTTAAAAGGCAAGCTTTCCTTTTACTATATTATATAATAATTATTCTATACAAATGCATTTAAAACGGCATTACATTTAACACTTTTGAAATTAATAAATTGAGTTCAATTTTTTTTATGGTTATTTATTTTTGGGGTATTATGCTATGTTGCGCCACCTCCTTCTTTAGCCAACGAACACTGTAATGCTGTCCGAAACGTTGACTAAAGTAGGATATAATACACGGCATAATACCCGAAATATAAATCGCTATAATACTTTGGCCTTAACGATCTTAAATCATATCTGAGTTGAATTTTGTTTTATTATCCACAAAAACTACTGTGAAATATTTATGTATTATGTTATTTAAAAAAGGAAATTAATTGAATGTGGTCAACCACTACTTGCGGGCAATCATTGTCCAGTTTTCCCTATATTATACAGTTACATAATATACAATGTACTTATGAGAAACACTCTTAACACTGAGTTTTTTACTGTTTACTTCCTAAGGAATATAAACATGTCATACAAAATACAACGAGAGGGTTTTTTCAAACAGAAAAGAAACACAAGACCCCCTGTCTTATGAATAGTTTGTATAATAAATTATGGTAGATTTTGAATTACCTTTCAGATTTTCACAATGATTTAGAATTCTCTGTTCTGGACTAAATTTGTCAAATATGGGATGGAAATTGAAGTAGGTACAGACAAACTCACTTTTGAATTATTCCATGGGAAATTTCCCAGTCAGTCTTTATATACTAATATCTCAGCTTATTTAAAAATATCAATAAATATAAAATATCAACAGGTGGTTTTTTGAGACCCTTCAAGGTGTTTCTGTCTTTGACTTTTTGGGCGATTTCTTTTTCCTAGCGATGTTCTCTGCCTCCTCGATGGTATCGGGGAGTTTGATGTTCAGGGTCTCCGGAGAGGTCAGCATCAGCAGACCGGACAAGATGGCAAAACTGCCAAATAGATAGGAGGGCAGCCCTGGAACGTATTCAGCCTGAAATTGTGTTAAGAATTGTGTTAACTATTCTTTTTTTAATATTATAGAAATAAAAAGGAACATTGGTACGATGAAACAATTTAAACTTACTCAACATTTAAAGGTGTGTATCTATGATTTGTTTCTTTGTAATGTCTCATATGTGGGATGTATATTCAGTAATTACCTGGTGACGTGTGTAGTGTATAGGAGTGTGTGTACTGTATATGTATGCGCATTGAACAGTTTACAATATTATTGACATGATGCCACTTTTAAATTTGTCGATGTCAGAATTTAGACTAAAATTATTGAATGAATACAATATTGTCAGTCTTTATATAAAGGCAACTAGAAACGAAATACAAAAATATATAACCTCATGTCGCCCCAGAACAAAAAACCACATAGAGAAGGACAGTGAAAAGTTTGAATTTAAACAAAAAGTATGGTTTATGCTTACATCATGTACAAATTTAGCCATAGAATCTAATAAAAAAATAGCAATCTTCCATGATTATTACTGGACATCATTTTTGAAGGAAAGGTAGGAAGTGCTTTCACGTATTTAATTTTTAGGCAAGGTCTACCAGTTTTCAACAATGAAACGACAAGTAGCCCCCATCAACTGGCGTGGCGAAGCGATGAACATTCCGACGTGAGCGTCTGTCTAAGACGTCATATTTCTAAGATAATTCCTCTCCACGTTTGTCCTTCTGATAATAACAATGTCGCATGTATCTTGTGTTTTTAAATAAAAGTAATCTTTTGAACAATTGTCCTCCTTCACTCTCCTTTACAATCCGCAACCCTTTTAGCACTGCGTTGAGGTGAGGCACAGTATACAACATTGCTAAATAAGTCTCTGGTAGGATGTCCCAAAAACAGTTCTCTGCTCTCCAGGGAGTCTACAAATAGCAAATATTGTAAGGATTTTAAAATGTTAGGGTTTTCTTACAAGTAAAGGTGTCTGCGGTGCCACAATGGAGCCAATACGTCCTATCATGGAGCAAGTCCCAAGCAAGGAATGACGAAGGCAAGTTGGAAACAGCTCGGAGGTGTAGACATAGAGGGAACTAAAGGCGATGGTGATGAAGTACTTGCCCAGGAGATAGAAGATCATAGAGAGCCAATCAATACCTAGAAGGAAATAAAGAGTGATACAAAATTCTTCAATTAGTTCTGTGGTTTAGCTTAATTTCTAGGTCTAATGTCTAAAGCTCCAAAATGGTCAAAATAGCAAAAGTTACATTACATAATATTTGAATAAGAAATCATTTTAAAATAATTATTGTGTATTTATATATAAGAAGATAAAGGTTACATTTGGAAGCCACCTCTTGTTTGGAGCCCCAAATACTTTAATCTGTTTGTACAGGGTTGACATTTGTCAAATGAGAACGGGTTATCAACAGCTCGGCCATGGAACTATTTTCCAAGCTCTGTGTTCTCCTCTCCTACAACATGGGTCTCTTTAAGACTTGGGTGTCTTTAAAACCCTTGAGTTAGCGTAAAAATACATAGGTTAATAAATAATTACCTTCTGGTAAAAGTGGAAAGGCGATGCAGGCAATGCCACCAGCTATGAACGAAATGCAGAGCGTTGATTTCCTTCCGATCCTGTCCAGCACCAGATAACAAGTCATGTAGGCTGGCAGTTCAACCATACTGACCAGAACAAAGTTCAAGTAAATGTTTCCAGTAAGGCTCACTGCGTTGATGCTTAAACCGTAGTAGGTAAACGTGCAAGTTATCCACCAAAATGAACAAGTTAACAATCTAACCATGATAATTTTGGATTTTAAGCACTGTATAAAAGCGTTTTGCTTCTTTTCTGGATCGGATTTTACTTGAGTGTGTTCGTTCTCTGCGTTCAAATATAAGCTCTCCATTGATTTCTCTGATAAAGTTGTTCCATTCTTCTTTGCAGCTTTCTTGAGAATTTCAACAGCCTTTTCGAATTGGCCTTTGCTAATGAGCCAACGAACGCTCTCCTGAATTAGCCAAAAATAGACGATGAATAAGAGGGAAGGAGTGTAGAGGACACGGAGAAGATCCCTCCAGTAGGGTACAAGCCAAGCGATCAAACCAAGCAGCATAGCGCCAGAAGAATAGAACATGCAGATGATAGTGGAGCCCAGAACACGACGTTTTGGACCCACCAGCTCCATTCCTGTAAACAATAATAGCAATAATTGGAGTAAATCTGATAATTTTGACAGAAACACTACAAATAGAGTATTTTTGGCTTCAATTAGATTTACGAGATTTGAACTGAAAAACATGAAACATGGGGTCTAACAGTTTAGATAGTGTTATTTAACGCAAAATTTTTATAACAACTATTTTGCTAATTCTGGTACAATTGCCAACCTAGGTACAAAAGTATTATGAGAAACTGGAGTAGCTTGAGGACCGGAATCTGGTTCTACTACGCTAAGGAGAAAAAACTGCAAAATTACCCAGAATAAAGCCAGCACTGAAGACTCCAGATCCAAAGAGTGGCTCCAAGAATTCAAATATCAAAAACATGACATAGGAAGTGGAAAAAGACCTGGCGAGTCCAAATACGCCGGCAAGGAAAGCAGAGGACACGAAGGCCAGCCTCCGCCCATACCTGTCTGAAACAACGGAGACCAGGGGCAGGGCACAGAGGAGACCCACACTGTGGATGGTGCCGACTAGGGTTCGCTTCCATCCGTCGCACTGTATTTCAAGCTGGAAAAATATGGTCAATTTTGGCATAAGTTACATCGCCTTGATTTTATTTTTCATTGGTTCATTTGCATTAATTATTATTGCCCTTCATCTCAAACATTTCATCGAAAAAACACAGCATCGTTTACTTGCACATTTATACTAATGGTACTGGAAATCAGCTACTTTGTTGACAAATATTGAGTGCTTATGCGAGTACGATAAACAGATAGAAATATGGTAATCTTACAAAATAAATAGGTATGTTGGTTTAATAAAACTAAATCACTTCATTTACAGACTACTACTTTCAAAATAAACGACATGTTTAGAAACCAATGGTTTTTGTTGAAAGGGTCGATTATTTTGATTAAATCGTGGTACATATAAAGAAATTTATTTTCATTAAAATAAAATGGTGCCACAGAGTTAATTTACGATTATTGAAAAAGAAATATTAATGTTTGCAATTGTCACAGCCAAGTGTCACGTCTTGATGGTTTATTGGGATTTTGAGAAGAGTTGTACTTAATCCTTATATTTGAAAACCGTTGTGGTAAGTAAGTAGTAGAATGAAACAACACGTTGTAACTCCATCGTACTGAGGTCTCCATTGTAACCACTCTTTCTGTTACATCAATTTTTTTGTGGAAAAGAAGGAGATGTTACAACAATGTTATCTATGGCAGGACCGTATTTATAAAGTGTGATGTGTGGAAGATGGACGGAGAACAGGCTTGCACGTGCGCGGACGGGAACACGAAAATGATGGCTGGCCATGTGAGATTGATTGGAAGAGATTCCAAAACACTTCGGAACACATTTACACCGGATATCATCTTAAAAATATATGAAACATATGTGTGACCTTTCCTGGAATATGTTTTCCAAATATAGAGTCCATATTTTGCGAAAGATATAGATCTAATAGAGAAAGTACATAGACGATTTATAAAAATTCCAAGAACTTTAAAAGACCGGCAATATGAAGATAGACTCAAAAAACTAAGATTACCATCGTTAAAAGAAAGAAGAGAAAGGGATGATTTAATTGAAATTTTCAAAAATTTACCTAGACATTATAATTGCCCTTTGATCCAAGAAATCTTCACCATTAACAAAAAATATAAATCTCCATTGACACTCAATAAAACGAATAAAACACCTCTCGCATCTAATCCTAGGAAACACTTCCTTACCGATAGAGTAGTGGATGTATGGTTCTTCCGTGACAAACTTCAACAACGTGTCATCAATTTAACTAACATAAGCCAATTTAAATGTGTCCTGTGATTAGTGAAGCATTTAATAGTACTATAATAAAGACGGGTTTAATTGCTACCTCTTTGACTATAGAATGACCTAATCCAAAGACAAAGTCTTCGCACCCGATGACTGTGTTATGGTCAAAGGCATCCGGGATGCAGGTGGAGTTGACCAGGGAGGTGTTCAGGAAAGGGGCGTATCTGAAACACCTTCTGGGGTCCTCGCTGTCTGGCATTGCGTAGTGAAGCCATTCGGCCTCCAAAGGTGTGTTCTCGGTGTCGCATTCTGGCACGGCACATCTGTTGGTGAAATTTCAAATTATATGTTAAATTACTATTTCTAAAAAATCTTTCCAGTTACTATAAAAATACATCGTTCAGTAAATGAAAGAGCTATGTCAACAGGATTCGGAAGAACCCTTCCTCATTGAAGGCAAAACAACAACAACAAAAAATACAAAAAATCATGTTCTTAAACAATTTTACTTTGAAACAATAACCAATCATTTAAATTTTTTAAACTTTCAACTTTAGTCTTGGCATTGGCCGTGTTTAATGACCATATCTGAATAGCCAGCTATTTCACCACCTTCCCCTCCCTATCTCCTTCCCCTCCACACTACCTTCAGCGTAACAATATACCCCCATTGAGGATGCCATATTTTCACTTACTCCAACCGGTTGGGAGCAGTTGGTACTATTGTTCGTTTTCATACACACGGTGTATCGGCGGTGTGTTATGGGCACTTTGCTGTCCGGTAACATTTTTTTTTAATAAAAAATTTATTATTCATATTTTCACCACATGTCACCACTGTTTTATCCTTTGTCACAGTTTGAAAACCCATCTGGGAATATTTTATTCGAGTTTCGTTGAATAATATACGTACGTACATACATTTGTATATATGGCATGGCACCATTCGTCTCATTTTTAACTATTATTATTTAGTGTGTATGAAAGAGTGAAGACGCTTTTTGACACACTTGCTAATAACTAATAACAGCTGTTGAACACGAGAAACAATGCCAATGACAGTGACGGAGTGTGGATTTTTTTATAATTTTTTGTATTTAATTGAAAAAAAATGTTACCGGACAGCAAAGTGCCCATAACATTTTTTACTCCAAATGTGCTAAGGAAAAGCTGGTTAAAGTTTGTCGGGTACGTGCCGATACACCCTGTATATATTTTTATTAATAATTTACGCCTGAATCATATACATATATACTAATTACTGTAATATCGTATCTTCCGTTTCCGATGTAATTAGGTAGTGATATTTTTGAGCTGTTTATCGAATCTGACGAACTAATAATATATATTTTTAAATTATATTCAAACGATTTACAGGCATAGAAAATAAAAGATTTTTTCCTGCTTATTTTACATTAAAAAAAGCAAAATTAAATTAAAATTATTTATTTGACCTACTTCCATTCGATACATAGTAGATTGAAGTATCTATTTAATGTTTATACAGATTGAATTAAGTCAGGTAATTAAGTACTTACATCTACATCACATCTACCAAACTTATAATATAACTATTCTACTCACTATAATACCTATTATATTATTAATTACTGTTATATCTCTGCTTACTAGCCGATTTCTGTGTGTTGGGAACTCTCGATAAAGTAAAAGGTTCTTTACAATAATTGCGTGTATTTACGTTACAATAAATAAGTCTGGATTTAGCTACACTGTTCATTACCCGAGGGTTGGTAATTCTCTGTTTCTAGAAGCTTGAAGTCTGACAAGGATACCCCACAGGCAATTGCTACACTCTGTCGGACTCTGGAGTAAGCTTTCTGACTAGTGCCATCTATCGCTTGAATACCCAACTTATTACCATACATCACAATTACTTATAAATAACTACAATAATGTACTGTGCACTCCTATTCCAAACACAAGCTAACGATTTTATGGAGGAGTAGTATTCACATCTCTTAAGAGGAAGCTACAGGCCAAAAATGTTTATATTCTTGGTATACCTTATATTGTAGGTAATAGGCTTTAAAATCGAGTCTAGAAACGTTATATTTCTAGTACAAAACTGGTTTTTATTTATTTTGTAAATAATTCAATAAGAAAGCAAAACGTTAATCAAGTGAAACTGTCACAGATAATCTTAGCTATAAGACTGTATTTTTTTTAAGTTGTTTCCTTTATGCGTTGATACATTTCTGTTGAAAAAAAAAATTTTTAGTAGTTTACATTTATATTTTTTATTCAGTAATTTATTTTTTTACTTGTACTCTACTCAAGCGAAACGATAGGAAAACCTTCAATTTGTTTAAAGCAATTTTTTTGGTATTCACAATATACACCAATTCGTTATAAAGATAAATCAAAATAGTGATTTAGCATTAATCTTCGCCTTAATATGTAGAAACTCAATGTAAATAGATTTTATATTTATTTACTTTATTACTTTAATCAAAAAAATAATTTTTATATTCTGGTAACGAATATAATAATTTATAAATTCCAGAATTTCAAGCCAATTCACTACAAAATAGAATTATTAATTGTAGAATTGTTAATTGGCCACATTGAGACGACTTATTTATATGATTCTATTAACCCCCGCCTTCAATTTTTATGATGTTTAAAATGATTTATTCATCTAAATGGTTAACCGGTATAACTGCTTCATCAACCAATTTATTCTTATAACTGTGTATCGCAAAAACTTTGTATGCATAAAAAGAATCTCAAATTTTAATAGATTGCACAATTTTTTTGTCTAATGTATAGATGATAATTTTGTGACTAGTATAAAGCTTGCTTATTTTGTTTTGACATACATAATAGGAGTTTCATGATGTGAAATATTAATTAAAGTGTGGTAAGATAACCATACCAGTTTTTGTATTGCTTAGTATCACAAAAACGAAATATTGAATCAATAATTATATTCGGTAAGTCTGAATCAAAACTTTCGGTTAGTATTACGAGAACATATGTCCCTCCCGGATAGATTAAAAGTTAGTAGGTATTAAGAGAACATGAGTTCTTCCCGGATAGAGTAATAGTTAGAATTCAGAGAACATGAGTTTATCCCGGATAGATTAAAAGTTAGTATTAAGAAAACATGAGTTCCTCCCGGATAGATTAAAAGTTAGTATTAAGAGAACATGAGTTCCTCCCGGATAGATTAAAAGTTCCGCGTTCATGTCTTGGTCGTATATAATCATAACACAGTGTCAAGAATTTTTCACTTTTTCATCAATTAAAGGGTCTAAAACTTTTGAAGCCGGATCTATGCTTCGAAGCATTTTAAAAAGATGAAATAAATTTAAGAGTAACCAATATTTTTCAAATTTGATCTTATAAATTCCATCTTCGGTCTCAATTTACTCGAAAACGAAAGCTCAAATCAAAATAAATTTTCTGTGAAATTGACTCCAAAAATGTGATGTAGATTCACCGGTTGCACCGCTAGTTTCTGGACACTGTGTATGTCACTTATATTTTAAATTAGAATTGAATCTGAAATGATGGTCTACAACATCCTCGAAGGGTAAAAACAAAAGATGTAATTCAATAGAAAAATGTTTTCTCTTTTAAAGTAAAATAGAAGAGAAAATGATTTTTGCTTGAAATTGAATGAAAGACTTCTACTTAAATATCTTAATCAGTATGAAAGACCATTAGTTACTTTCCTGTAAGTGTCGTTTGACGCTGTGAAGATGTAATTTGTAGCATAATTAGAGCTGAAAAACATGGGTATGACTATACACATGTAGGTATTTCTTTGGAATTTTCCAAACTGGCCGATATCCACAAACAAATGGTCCAAATCCACATCCTTCTTGGCTACCATGATGAAATTGTTAAAAAAATTACCACACTTTTACAAAATTCCGTAGAAATTTATTCCGAATCGCTCAAAAATCACATTCATACTCATAGCGGTATAAAAACTTTAGTTAAGATAATGAAAAACTTTAAAAATAGAAATACAATATCACATCAACGGGTTTTACGCACACTAACATTAGATAACCTAAAGGTTATAACATTATTCACCTTTGCGTAAGTACTTTTTTTTATATTATACATGGTGTATCGGCATGTACCCGACAAACTTTAACCAGCTATTCCTTAGCACATTTGGAGTGCAAAATGTTATGGGCACTTTGCTGTCCGGTAGCATTTTTTTTTCAATTAAAAACAAAAAAAATAAAAATTTCCACACTACATCACTGTCATTGGCATTGCTTTTCGTGGTCAACAGCTGTTATAAGCAAGTTTGTCGAAAAGCGTCTTCGCTCTTTCGCACACACTAAATAATAAAAGTTAAAAATAAGACGAATGGTGCCGTGACATTTCGTTGAGATTGTAAAAGCGCGCCAATATAGGTACACACGTACATTATTCAACGGAATTCGAATAAAATATTGCCAGATGGGTTTTCAAACTTTGACAAAGGATAAAACAGTGGTGACATGTGGTGAAAATATGAATAGTAATTTTTTTATTAAAAAAAAACGTTACCGGACAGCAAAGTGCACATAAGATTTTTTACTCCAAATATGCTAAGGAATAGCTGGTTAAAGTTTGTCGGCTACGTGCCGACACACCCTGTATATCGTTCCAATAAACCGAATCGTTTTGACGATGAAAATGAAAAAAATATTTTGAAAGTCTTGTTTTTTTCTGTGATTCTAATTTATTGTTTCTGATAATAAAGAAAATGACTTGCTAACCAATTTCGCGATGCAATAAAGGTTTGGCAAGAAATATAGTACGCCAAAGCTAATTGCAAACGGAATGAGTTGGAAACCAAGTGATTTTACCTTAGAAAATGCAATTTGAATTTAATTGTTGATACCTGTTTAAAGCTAATACATGGCAAAGGTATTAATTAAAATGACTGGCTTACTACGATGCTTCCAGACAAATGATAAAGATGACACGTGTATAAATACAGGGTGTTATATGATATACCTGACAATCTAAATTCTATATACCGACTTCTTTAAAGCTTTCGACCAAAAAAAGTTAAAGTAAACCACTCAATCCTTATGGCCAAACTATATGCTATCGGTATTAGAAACCCCTTGTTATCATTCTTTAATTCTTATTTAAGGAATTGAATACAAAGAGTTAAATAAAACAACTTTGTGTCTACTATTATTGAAGTAACGTCTGGCGTACCTCAAGGTGCACATCTAGCACCGTTTCTTTGTAACTTGTTTATAAACGACATTTTTAGTATTTTTTCTCATACACGCTTTTAGCTTTTTGCGGACGACAATAAGATTCTAAAGATTATAAAAAATCACGATGACTGCCTTCTTTTTCAATCGAATATCGACTCTTTCAATGATTGGTGTAAAATTAATTGTTTGAAACTAAATGTCGATCAATGCAAAATTATGTCCTTCTATAGATCAAAAAAACCGATTGTCTTCGAATACAAATTTAATAATATTTGCTTAACAACTGTTACATCTATTAAAGACCTTGGTGTCTCTCTTGATAGCAAGCTTTCTTTTCGGGATCACATAACTGCAATCGTTAATAAATCCCTCAAACTACTTGGTTTCATCACTAGAATCACTTCGGACTTCAAAAACGTAAATACCCTTAGAACTCTTTACTGCTCCTTGGTTCGCCCCCATCTTGAATATGCTTGTGTTATTTGGTCTCCTTTTTATGCTGTCCACATTCGACGCATTGAATCTGTTCAACATCGGTTCTTAAGATGGATTGCTAGGAGACTAGGTTTAGAAAAAGGCAAATACTCATATGATGAAATTGAACTAACTCTAAACCTCTCTCCTTTGGAAGTCCGTCGGGAAAGAAATGACCTCATTTGCTTCTTCAAAATTATAAATGGTATTGTTGATTCACCTACTCTACTGCAACTCATTCCCTTCAATATCCCCCCTCGCAAAGACTCAGAAATAATGAATTGCTCTTCCTCAACCATCATTCGACAAATTATGGATATTATTCACCATTGTCCAGAATGTGTAGACCTGGTCAACTCAAGTCAAAACCTTAACTTTTTTGGGATAAGTCTGAATGATTTTTGCCAGTCGCTAAACAAGTGACGGAATATTATAAGTGTCCTGTGGTCCTGACCCACGGCGTATTCTTGACTTGATTCGACTTGTCACTTTATTTTCTTATATTATATCTACCATATGTCTTTGCTTTCATGTACCTTTGTCTACTCCTGTATTTTTCTTTTTACTTTATTCGTGTTATTATTTTGTAATTTGGACGATGTCCGTTAGTAAATAAATAAATATTTTTCGCTTAAAGCGACATAAGACTAAGACGAAATAACGGGAGCTTGCTCGACGCTCACATTTTAATTATTCCTAAAGTAAAATGAAAGAAAGTTGCTCAGAAAATTAAGTTCGCTATAGAAAGGTAACGGTCTACAGCGCAGTGCAGTGTGGAACATTTCTGCAGAGGGTCTTACAGCATTTGGTTAATGTCGATTGCTTACCGACCCGTGTGCGCCATCTCTTGGGCCGGCTAGTAGCCAGTTTCAAAGATTTTTAGACAATGACTTTAATTTTAATTTTTTATGATATTTATTCAGTTGTTTTTACATAGTGTCTTACAAAATTGAGTCTTGAGTATTCAGTTTGATTGTATCTTGATAATTGGATTTAGGTTTTAATTAAATATATATATATTTTTTTTTTGTTTTTACGTGATTCATTGAACTAAATTTTTGCTGTATACTAAAACTATATTTGATTTCTACGACGACCATCTTACAGGTACGGTGCGTCTTTTTGCATATTGCATATTAGGTATTATACATTCATTTACTTTTAGGTATACGTTTTCATGTTCTACGGAGGTAGAAAGACCTGATTTTTATGTCTTCAGATAATACGTTAAATATTTCAGGGATTTTATGAATCTTTCTTCTATTTCCGCACACATTTTGTGATTTATTAATTATAAACATTTGTGCTTTTCTATGTCTAATAGGGTAATTGTGGTTAATGGGTTTTTTGAATTCTGTGTTCCAGAATGAATCCAGCGTTAATTGGTAATCTACCCTATTACGTATGGGGAGTACGTTACACAATGAAAACATTTTTTTATAATCGCCTTCATATAATTGGTTTTTTTTTCCCTTCTATCAATTTTAGGAGTTGTATTTGCTCCATCGACATCGTGATAATACATTAAAAACTATTAATTCATTAGTTAAGGGTAGGCAATCTCGTTTTCAATCGGATTACGAAGAATTTGAAGAGTTTTCTAATAAATTAGTAAAACTCATTTTATTCCGTGCTGAATGAGTTTACACGAGGTGAATTTCAAAGTTTCCAGAATTCCAAGAATATTTCAAAATTTCCCAAAATTGACTTGAGAATTTCGACTTCAAAAACCAAAATATGAAAAATTTGTACGTTTCCTTTTTCCCTAAAAAGAATTTCCCTATATCGAGTGAAAATTCCCTAGACATACCTTCTATTTCTTCACTGTAATATGAGATGCTAACCGTTCGAACCTTCGAATAACCAGATGTTTGCGAGTGTGTTGCCGTAGGCAAATTTGCTCGGCGAACAGATTCGGCGAGCAGATCCGTACTTGAATTCAGTGCATAACACAGTTCATTATATTGTTACTGGTTATCGTAAAAGTTGGCGATTGAGGACATTATGTACATTATATAATTTAGATATTATTTAGCATAATTCCTAATTGATTCTAAAAAAACCGACGTAATTTTTTTTGGTTTGCCTTGATATTAATCGTTCTGTTGAATGGTCGATGCAATTTTATGAAAATTACAGCTGTTAAAAATTAATAAAAAAATTACAGGAAACCGGAAACATATAAAATAGCACCCAATAATTTATAAATTTTATTGAAGTGAAAAAAACATGTTTATGTTAGTACTTGATGCGTTTTGACACGTTTCAGAGTGGACGATGTTCTTAGTATCGCCCTGGTTAAAACCAGGACGACTATTCAGAATTTAAACGTTGATCTGAATATGCCATTCCTATTGAAATTAAAAACACCATGGAAATAGAAAAGTTAAAAATAGTCATCAAATTATGGCTAACTAAACATGAAGATGAGGAAATCATTAAATTTATGAAGTAACCCCAACGCAACCTACAGACAACAAACATAAATACTTTTTGCTTAATTTATTTTATATTTTGGTGGAACCAACAAATGATGAGGAAACCGTGATCAACACATACAACAACCTACAGTCCGCCTCGGAACAGGAATACCTAGTGAGGAGGACTGAGAACAAACTACATCACTTTATATCTTTATTTTACTTAATATTGTATCTTTTTAACTTTACTTTATAATGCCGTTAAATAAAAAAGATATGAATAGCGAGATACTTCCCCAACTTCCTCTTCACCATCTCCTTCCTCTCCCAACATCCTTCAACATCACAACATACTCCGATTGGGGATGACATAGTGACACTGGCTCCAGACGGTTAGTAGAGGTATTCACATCAAAAATATGTTGCCAATTCTAGCAATCATGAATTCCTAATTATGGTCTCTCCCCTGGGGATACTGATAGTATCAACGATATGATAAATATAAAAATAAAAAGTATGACGTTTCTAGATTATATTTTTACTCGATCACTCTGAATCAGTGATACAGTTAAATAGTTGCAATGTCGAAAAGGTCGAAAGATTTAGATACCTCGGCAGTATTCTCACGGAGACTCTTGACCCAGATGTAGAGGTTAGGTGCAGAATTGAAGCAGCAAGAACTGCGTTCATTAAAATAAAAATCCCTCTTCTGCAATGATAATATCAGCTTAAAACCAAGGCAGAGAATGCTAAAATGTTATGTGTGGTCGGTCTTGTTGTATGGATGTGAAACATGGACCTTGAAAGTAAATACCATGAACAGATTAGAGGCTTTTGAAATGTGGCTTCACCGGAGAATACTCAAAGTCCCATGGACCGACATGATCACCAACACAGAAATTCTCAGACGGGCTAGAGCAGAGAGAGAACTGCTTAGATTAATAAAAATCAGGAAAATTTCATATCTGGGTCATGTACCTACTTCGAGGGGAGAAGTATCACTTGCTCCAGTTAATATTGAAAGGCAAGATAGAGGGTCGCAGATGGCCTGGTAAGAGACAAATGTCTTGGCTGCGAAATATACGAGAGTGGACCGGCATTAGAAGTGTGGAGGAGCTATTCCGGGCAGCGCAAGACAAAGAGACATTTTCTAGAGTGATCGCCAACGTCGGGGGGACCTGATACGGCACATAAAGAAGAAGAATGACGTTTCTGAGTTAGCATCGCATTTGGGTCCTACCCAAGCGTCGTGAGTTTAATTTATATACTGGCTAAGCAGGACTTTGCGACATTACGACAAAAGCAACAATTTCCAATTCCGGTAGTAACAGAAATCCAGTATCAGTTCCTAAATAATTACTCAACGCGGGTGGGATGTTATCACTTTCACATAATATACAAACATACTTTCCTGTAATGGTCATCTTCGGCAGTGAATACGAAATGCGTATCGTATATCGCAGATGCCAGCAAGGGAAGACAAATATACATATAATCTATAAACTGTGTCTTTCCGAACTCTCCGATGTTAACCAAGATCTGGTCTAAATTAATATTCACAGAAGACATGGCGAAGAATCGAAAACTTTACCAAAATTCACAATAACATCCGTTAACTTAGTAAATATTTCAGAAAAAACCGATGGAATAATCAAAATCACTCCGAAACACAATGCATTGTACTTGTAATTCACATAACTGGTTTCGCACAAAATTATTTGCAAGCTTTGGAAAATTGTATTGAAGAAAAGCACTACATTATTGAATTAAGTTTTTATAGAATTTTCTTATTATCACAAACACTTTTATGATTAATAAAGAAGAACAATAGGTTTTATCTGTTATGCCAAAAAAATAAACAAAAAACTTAAGGCGATACCATACGTCGTGTAATATTTTGAATCGAGCCGCCATCAATAACACTCCTTACGTAGATGGCGATAAGGCTTAAATTCCCGCTTACCACCATCCAGCTGTTTTGATTTATGCAAGAAAAAAACATGGCCAAAAAGTGCCTTTTATTTTATTTTGAGGATGTTCAGGCATAAATATTTAAATGTTTTCCGATCATTTTATAAATAACTTAATTTGCCACATTATACAATAAAACCATAACCGAAAGTGGGTTCGTAAGTAGGAAATTTTGAACTTTAAAGCAGTTTTCATAGGCCTATACATTATTTTTTTCTGGGCTTATAAAAAGACTTATGTAAAAAATACTAGATTGTTTCAAAAGCCAAGATGTATTATACTCGCGGTATTTATTTAAAGCATCTGAAACATTTCTAGGCGACCAAATTTTCAAACCAAAAACACATGATTTTGTATTACTACGTATGGCATCGCCTTAACGATGAATTATTTTTATCTCGTAACGTCGTTGACCATTAGAATTAATTCCGTTTTCAGTATCAAAACAAATAACCTTTAAAGTAAAACATTTCGGTTTAAGACGCCTAAAAAACCTTTTTACTCGAATCTCGAAAATCTATTATTATTATTGATATCTTGGAAAATTACAAGCAGATGTAGCAATCGCAAAAGCCACAAAAGAACTGAAAATAATATCAGAATGATTAAATTTGTGTGTAGGTTTGTAACAGATTCCGCGTGTTTACATCTCACCTTCTGCTAATATTTACCGTAATGCCCATACCTGTGACGATACTCTAAAATTCATCTCTCACGAGAACAGTAAAGCACCTGTTTTGATTTAATTGATTAGCTAACAATGGATAAATGGCAATTTTTTTCACAAACGTGAAACAGGAAACATTGAATCATCCGTGACGGTCACATATATACATATATATATATATATATTGTTAACGCTGATTTTGGGCTCCTTAACCCTTAAATGCATGATTTATTAATTTTTCTGGAAAAAAATATATTTTGTAGATATTTACATGCATATGCAAGGAAATATAAAGAATTTTTTTTTTGTAATTTTTTAACCTGTTGTATGCCAGGAAATTCCAAGCTTTTTTGAAAAAAACCGCGCGCAAATTACTCTCCTGCCTTTTGGTCAAACATCCGTTTAAAATCAAAGAAATTGTTTATTTTGCGATTGTTTTCTGTTTATCAGATAATGTATCTTATTATTCATATATATTACATGATAATATTGTTACAAGTTTTCCCAGAATAGCTAACTTTAACAAAAAAATGTGATATTTGATTAAAAAAAAATATTGCAGATTTACAACACCATGTATTTAATAAAAAAATAATATGAACAATTTACGTATGAAAAAAAAAATAAAAAACCTAAAAAAATTCTCAAAACTAATAAGTGTACCGGAAAAATACGAGTTATTACATATAAGTATTGTATTATTGTATCTAATTACCTAAGAAAATCAAAATAATAACAGCAAAACCAAACTGTAATTCTAACCTCCAACCGATTTTCGAGAATCTTCACTTTGTTAAAGAAAAAGTGACATTTGACATTCGCGAAAGAAAAAAAAGGTGATGCCACTCGATAAAATATATTACCGTGAACTTGATAATTCTAAAACGGCATGCATTAAGCATACACCAAAGAGTTAAAGGTGGTTTGAACGGTATGTTGCAGTTTTGCAACAGTATGCATTTAAGGGTTAAAACGGTAATTCAATTAACCAAAACATCACATACTTAAGGTTGTACACATAAAAACTACTTAGTGAGCGTTCACAAAGAAGAAGAAAACACATTTTAACACCACTTATTTTAATGAGGTCACAGGCAGACTACATAACAGGCTATTGTCATTGCTTCTTTCTTTACTGTTATTTTATTTTTTATGTTTTAACTAAATTTAATTCTTTAATTTTTCTCATAAAAATTTAATACTGCACTATGTATATGTAAAAATATAAAATAAAAACTTTGTGTGTAAATGGAACTTGTGCCGTAAATACTAAATAAATAAAAATTGTTTGAAAGGGAGATATATAAATACAATTGTTAGAGGGAGCGTGCTAGATCTATTACGAAATAGATAATAATAAAGCAAAAGTTGTGAACACATTTCATGAAACCCGACTCGTTTAAAAAATAACAAAAATCTCTCGACAAATGCCTAGGTTGCATTTCAAGATATACGGTGATTTTTTTCTATATCTATAAACATGTTATACAACAGAACAAAACGTGTTTTTAATAATTTTCTGAGCATACTTTTCGACTTTTTTGTTTCGAGGAAATTTCAAATAATTATCGTTTCGGCTTATCGTTACAAAAACAACAAATATTATTTTAGAAACATAAAAACTTAAAGTGTTCTAGAGAAACATGTTAAATATGGAATAAACATTAATAACACGTATGTCATGATTTTTGACAGTTTGCATAATGACGTAGAATGGCGTAGAATATAACGAAATATACATATTTATAAATAGCCTCGTTTATTTAAAAAAAACTATGTGCTAATTTTATTAGCTATTGTGAAAAAATATGATGTCATGGTAAATAGAAGAACTTGAACTAAAAATATATGTAATTATGCTTAAGGCGATGCCATACGTAGTAATGCAAAATCATGTGTTTTTGGTTTGAAAATTTGGTCTCCTAGAAATGTTTCAGATGCTTTAATTAAATACTGAGAGTAGAATACATCTTGGCCTTTGAAACAATCGAGTACTTTTTGGATAAGTATTTTTATAAGCCCAGAAAAAATAGTGTAAAAGCCTATGAAAACTGCTTTAAAGTTCAAAATCTCCTACTTACGAACACATTTTCGGTTATGATTTTATTGCTTAATGTGGCAAATTAAGTTATTTATAAAATGATCGAATAAAAATTAAATATTTATGCCTGAAAATCCACAAAATAAAATAAAAGGCACTTTTTGGCCATGTTTTTTTCTTGCATAAATCAAAACAGGCGGATGGTGTTAAGCGGGAATTTAAACCTTATCGCCATCTACGTAAGGGTTGTTATTGATAGCGGCTCAATTTAAAATATTACACGACCTAGTGCATCGCCTTAATTACAACTTCTTTTCTTTCTTTCTTCTCTTTCTCTGTACTATGTTTTATATTTTGATTTTTCTTATTATGATTTTTGTTATTTCACTGGTAGCTTCTACACCAGCTAGTAACGACACACTTTAATAGACGCAAGGTGAGAACATACTTAATTGGAGTGTTTATATTTATACAAATCCCAATGGCAAATTAACTGTCCATCTTCCTGGGCTATAAAAGGAGCAGTTTATGTCAAATATGGGTTATTCACTATCAGAACGTTGAAGAGAACACACGTGAATAATTAACGCTAGAAAACAACACCTTAAAATGGTCTCAACTGCTGACGAAGTGGTGGCACTACTGCAATCAGGAATGCGACAGTGTGATGTTGTTAGGCAACTTAACTTAAGCCGTTTTGCCATTCGACGGCTTTTCTAACGGTCTCAAGAGACTGGTGGCTTCATCCGGAGGCGTGCATCAGGGCGATGATGCTGCACATCCGATGGCGAACGCTTTATTGTCTCATAAAATTTTGCAGTAGGTGTGATTTTTTTGACTCAGAGTGTAGTATAATCTACTTTGAAAGTTCATAGAAAATTGAGTTCTACTTTAAAATAACAATTTAATAAGAAATACAGGATTAGTTCCTAAATAATTACTCAAATCGGATGTGATGTTATCACTTTCACATAATAAAAAAAAACAATCTTATAAAAATACTTTCCTGTAATAGTCATCTTTGGCAGTGAACACAAAACTCCTATCGTATGTCGCAATAAACACCATGGGAAGACAAATATACATATAACTTATAATCTGTGACTTTCCGAACTCTCCCATTTTATCCAAGATCTGGTTCAAATCCATATCCACAGAAGCCATGGCGAAGGATGGAAAATTTTACCAAAAAATCACTAAAGATTTCAGAACAAAACCGGTCGTATAATCAAAATCACTCCAAAACATGTTGCATTGCACTTGTAATTCACAAAACTGGTTTCGTTCAAAATTGACATACGGAAATTTGTATTCCACGAAAGCACAACGATATTGAATTAAGTTTTCCTAGAATCTAAAACATTTTTCTTATTATCACAAACACTTATATTTTATCTTTTATAATGAAGATGCACAAAAGCTTTTCCACTGATAACTTATATATCTCTTATTCCAGGAAAAATAAATAAAAAACTAAACGATGAATTATTTTTATCTTGTCATGTTCGATGACCATAGGAATTAAATCGTAAGTATTCGGTAATTTCGTTTTCAATATCCAAATCTTTAGAAAAGTTATCAGTATCGAAATGTTTAAAATCCAAAAATGATATGTTACTACTGTTTACTGTTTGTTACTGTTTTTAGTGCAAAAAGTGATTTATTTTATTTTATAATGATTTTCGTTTGTCCATAATGTCACGGAAATGACGAAAATCTGTGTAAAAATGAGAGGCAGCTCCCTTTAATGAGTAATTTTATATTTAGTTCGACGAATTTATTTCAAGCAAATCAAATTAAAAGTTAGGGCCCCATTTACACTTTTTTATAAAAAAGGTTTATTTTTGAATATTGACATTATTCGTCAATTTAATGAACAATTGATCTTTTCGATTCCGGAAATCAAAGAAATCAGATAAAAAGCTATAATCCGATCAGATATAATACTTCTTCTTGAGTATCTTCTTCATTGCTAAGTGTTGCGACCCCACTCCACTTTCCCTGGCGGACAAGGCTCCTTCACTCCTCGCGGTCCTGGGCTGCATGGAAAGCCAAGGACGCTGACGCACCAGACGACAGTCACAGTCAGATGGTCACTCCAGCACATTGGTGACCATCCTTCTCTTGTCCTGCCAAAAACTTGACTGTGAGTTTCTCCAGATTAGAGTCCTCACTTGATTTCCTGTACGTGCCTATATTGCCTATTCGAAATTTACTAAAATTTTATCAAGAAAACTGTTAATTCATTCGTTAATGGCCTGCAATCCCGTTTTTAAACGAATTACCAGTAATTTGAAGTCCGTATATCAATTATTGTGGATGTAATATTATTTTCACTTTAGTTTTACAAAATTTGGATCTTTTAAAGTTAAACAGTTCGGTTGATAAAAAGGTTATACAAAAAAATTGTAGAAAGTCACGAAAATTTATTATTATTGATATCTTGGAAAATTAAACTCAGTTGTTGCTATCGCAAAAGCCACAAAAGAACTGAAAATAATATCAGGATTATTAAATTTGTGTGTGGGTTTGCAACAGATTCGTCGTGTTTACATCTCACCTCCAGCTAATAGTGCCACCGTACCTGTGTCAGTAGGTATTACATTTATCTCTCATGGAAACAGTAAAGCATCTGATTTGATTAAACAGGTTAGCCAATAATGGATAAATGGCAATTTTCGACAAGAGTTTTACATATTTTTTCACTAATGCTTAACGCCGTTTACACGTCAGCTAGTGTATAAATTGCCTCGTTTATTTTAAAATACATGTGCTAATTTTATTAGCTATTGTACATAAGATAATATGCTGTCATAGTTGAACTAAAAATGATGTACCTATATTATTACTTACTGTGTTTTATATTTTATTTTGATTTATATGTTTATTTCATCAGCAATATCTCCACATAGTAACAACAAATCTTAATGTACGCATGCTGAGACCATTTAAAATCTTCGTCTATGCACATCACAACATTTAACATTGATGTAATTATTGCTCACTCTGTAAATGTTTCAAATAAAAAATAAATAAATTTTTGTATTCAAAAGCTGATAGTAGAAACAACAAGCGTGCTGAAATCAACTTCATAGATTTCGATTCAGACAGAAAAGTTATATTAGTTAATTCATGACACCAGAACACGTCGATTACGAGATTTTTAGCGCTTCGGATAAAAGGGTAATCTACTTTTAAGGCGATGCACTACGTCTTGAAACATTTTAAATCGAGCCGCTATCAATAACAGCCCTTACGTAGATGGCGATAAGGTTTAATTTCCCGCTTAACACCACCCGCCTGTTTTGATTTATGCAAGAAAAAAACCTGACCAAAAAGTGCCTGTTATTTTATTTTGTGGATGTTCAGTAATAAATATTTAATTTTTTCCGATCATTTTATAAATAACTTAATTTGCCACATTATACAATAAAACCATAACCGAAAATGGGTTCGTAAGTAGGAGATTTTGAACTTTAAAGCGGTTTTCATAAGCCTTATACATTTTTTTTTCTGGGCTTATAAAAAGACTTATCTAAAAAATGCTCGATCATTTCAATGGCCAGGATGTATTCTACTCGCAGTATTTAATTAAAGCATCTGAAACATTTCTAGGCAACCAAATTTTCAAACCAAAAACACATGATTTTGCATTACTACGTAGTGCATCGCCTTAAGCTTCATGACCTGCTTCAGTTCCACTGTAAAAATATAATTTTATTTAAATAATAAAAAATATTTTTTCGTAGGAAGCAATTACTTTGTGATTAGACATTCTATATTTAAATAAAATGCTTTGTTTAGTAACCACGGGTTTTTATTAATTTTCACCCATCTACCGGTTTCTCTTCCGTCAAGCTTTATCAGGATGTTGGTTAAAAAGTTTTTAATTTACATACTGATGAAGCTTGAGTGAAGCGAAACCGGTAGATGTGTGACAATTAATAAAAATACCTTGTTATTAAACTAACTATTTTATTTAAATATAATTAAAAATAATTGAAATCCAGTATCAGACAGAGAAAAAATAATACTGATGACTTCGTGACTGATAAAATCGTGTTTAAAACGTGATTGCACGCTATTTCCCAACAAAACATCAGTAAATACAGAAGATATCGAAACACGTGTTCTTGCAGCTAATAAATATAATGACAGAAAGCAAAAATATCAAAAATTTTATGAACACGTGTTCCCACATCGTCATAACACATTCGTAATGCACTAATACTTAGTTAGGAAATTTTCAATAAATTTGCAATTATTATATTTTATAATAATTTATATTAATTAATTATAAAATATTTTAAATCAGTAAGTTTTTCCATGAAGTTTTTAAATAAAGATTATTATTAATAATCTTTATTTATCTTAATTCTTATATCTTGTCAACTACAGATCTAAAGAGAGTATATTATGCTCCATGCCACTCTCTATTGGAATATGGAATAATAGGATGGGGCTCAGCATCATCAAACCATATTAAACTACTAAAGAAAACTCAAAATTGGATCATAAAGAGCATATTAAAGCTCCCCGTAAGGACGCCAACTACTGATATTTTTAATCTGTTTGATGTTCCAAGTTTACAAAAAATCTATGCTAAAAATATTCTAGTTCATCACCTAAAAAATAAAACCGAGGTAAACCCCTCTCACGATCATAAAACCAGAGCCAAGCAAACAGACATACTAAATATTCCTAAATGTAATTCTACCTTTGGACAAAGAAGCTCTGAATTTTTAGCAATAAAATTATATAAAAATACAGTGTGTGGCAAGCCTACGCACGACGGAAGTGAAACTTTTAGTATTCTTCTCCTCTCTTTTCATTTCATTCTCTCTTTTTTCTGTCTATTGACATATTTATAAGTAGCATGTGATAAAAAAAATTAAAAGTTATAAAAATATGGGATTCGAACCCGGGTCCTGCATAACGAGTGTCGAACGCTCTGCCTCTAGACCGCGATTATTACGTATTCGACCAAAATATCATATAGTCAAAATATCTAAAAGTCTTTTATCACTTTTAAAAAAAGCATTTTATCACTTGAAAAAAAATTATTATTAAAAAAATCACACAAAGGAAAAAAAATAGTTTCAACGGGGATCGAACCTCGGTTCTTCACGACGAGAGTCGCGCGCTCTGCCTCTAGACCGCGAAGCTGAGTTTGGAAAGTGACCTAAAGTAAGTATATAATATTGGCTAGGCTCCTATAGCGATATGATCACGGTTTTTCATGACGGTCATGAGTTGGTTTTACTCCTGTCCTCGAAAATGCATAACGCGCGTAAAGAAGTTTCACTTCAATAAACTTCCTCTCAACGTCAAACAAAGGAAAACAAAAAATAACTACATTAAGGACATCAAATCTTGGCTTAAGGAAATATCGGAAGAAGAACTAGCTAATATATTAAAAACATCATCTTAGTCGCTGAAAACGTATACTAACATATATACAAATTGTCCAATATTATTATTATTATTATTAATTAATCAAAGAGGGTGTGATGTTATCACTTTTATATAATACACAAACATAGTTTGAAAAATACTTTCCTGTAATAGTCGTGTTCGGCAGTGAATACGAAATTCGTATTGTATATCGCAGATAGCAGCAGGGGAAGACATATATACACATAATTTATAAACTGTGTCTTTCCAAACTCTCCCATTTCAACCAAGATCTGGTCCAAATCCGTATCTACAGAACCCATGGTGAAGAACGGAAAATGTTACCAAAATTCATAAAAAAATTTTAAACCGATGGAATAACCAAAATCACTCCAAAACACAACAAATTGCACTTGTAATTCACAAATTTCGATCAAGAATTCGCTCAGTTTTGAAATCTGCATTAAATAAACAAAACAATATTGATTTAGGTTTCCAAGAAACTAGATCATTTTTCTTATTATCTTCACTAAAAGGTAACTAAATCACAAACACTTATATTTTATCATTCATAATTAAAAAGCACAATAGGTTTTACACTCATGATTTCTATATCTGTAATGCCGGGGAAATTAAATACATAACTAAATGACAGTATTTTTTATCTTATCACGTTCGATGTCGGTAAGAATTAACTCTAAATCATAAGTATCCGGTAATTCCGTTTTCAGTATTGAAATCTTTAGAAAAGTTTGTCTGTGAAACTTACTAATAACAAAAATGCGATACACGCGTATCTAAAGTATCTACCTGTGAACATTATAAAATTATTGTTATTCTGCATAACTATTTATCTCTAAAAAAAATTGTTTGGGGATTACTCTTTCGTCAGGCATTAAACTTGTCACTCTTTTTGAACAAAAAGGAGAATTTTTTAGATAAAATTATTTATGTTATAAATTATGTTACATAACGTTTTTAATGCTTAAAATTGTGGATAATGGATAAATAAGTCAGTCCAAATCCGATATGTCGCTGTATTTAGTAGACATTTTGTTTTGTTTGATAATAAAATGGTTTTTGGTACGAAACAACAGCGAAATCCGTGTAAAAATGAGCTTATATTTAAAAATTACAACCAATCCCAATAGGTATGTATGTATGTCCTTTTTATATTTAGTAGGAGAATGTAAATTAAGGAAAAATAATCTCGAAAATATTCCAAATTGAATTGAATGTTAGAGACTGACCCCTAGAGTAGCTATTCACAGGTGTTTTTTTTCATATAAAACGTATATTTTATAACTAGCTGTACCCCGCTACGCATTGCTGTGGCTCCTTCTGCCTGTGCAGCTAGAGAAACAATAGCGCGTGTAGCATTTAAGTCCAATAGATGGCGCTGTTTTAAGCAAATAAACAAGTTTGTCCCAGCTGTGTCAACAATGTCACAGTTGACATCTATATAATATATAAAACAAACGCGTATTTGAATCCAAAGTTGTGTCAAAATTTCAAATCAATCGGTGAAGTACTTTCTGAGATTTAAGATTTTGAACAAACGAACATTAACAATTTTATTTATACAGTTATTGCATAGACATATGAATATTAGTAGACCTGCCCTAAGTGATTAAAAGCGTATTATCCCCACTCCCCATACCGGTTCCATTGGAGCCGGCTGTGCTCGCGTATGGCCTCAAGTGAAATTTGAAAACGTGACGTCATCATTCTTGTTCGAACTATGGTCGAGGCATCATCGGTTCATTTTACGAAATAACACGGCAAAATGTTGACTTGTACTATGAAAACTTGTAAAAATAGATGTGAAAAAGAGAATAAACCCAATTGTCGTATTACATTCCATATATAAGCATTATTTTACTTTATTTTAAGCATATTCACATCGTATAATATAGATCAGTTTTAGAAACATATACTATCACATCGAGAAACGTCTGGACGCGAAACACAAAGCTGGTTGGTTGCTGGGAAGTAAATTATGAACATTTATAAAAGTGTCTTAACTAAATACTTAAACGAAATATTCGACTCTGAAAATAGAACCGAATTTTTTTGCCGAATTTGGACTTCGCCAATTTGTTCATAACGTGGCGAGTAATTTGCGCTCCCATGTAAAAATGTCTATTCATTCAAAAGCAGATTTTACTTTTAAGAAGTAAATGGTGATATTATAATGCGAGATGCCTATTTACTGTCAGATTGATTTATTGACGAATCACAGTCAGCCTTACGCCCTTCGTTCTTCAACAGTTGATTTTACCCCTCGCCATTATCTTCTCGTCTATTAATTCCTATGTCTGTGAGTTATTGACACTTTTCGGCAAAAAAATGAACAATTAATCTTTTCTATTTAGGAAATTGCCAGAAATCCGATAAAAAGCCAGAATCCGTTTAGAGATAATACTTTTTCTTGAGACGGTTCATTATGATCATGACCCTTCTCTAATTTACAGGCTCCTCGAGTCCAAGGATACTGATGCACCGGACGCCAGTGATACTTGGTCACTCCAGCGTATTGGTGACATTCCTCAGCTTCTCCCGCCAAACACTTTGCCGCTGACTATAAGCTTCTCCATATAGGAGTCCCTTGTTCGGCAAACCACCTGTACAAATATCTGAAAATACGCTGCGGGCAGACAGTTGATTTCCTATTATTGTCGATGCTAGATATTAAATGATTTTCAATTTATTTGTATAAAATGTATTACTTTTAAAGTAAAATATTTCGGTTTTAAAACGCCAAAAACACAACGATTTACGGAAAGTCGCGGAAATCTATTATTATGTCTTATAATTAATTCAAATAACACACAGATGTCGCTGTTGCAAAAGCCGCAAATGAACTGAAAATAATAACAGATTTGTAACAGATTTAACCGTGTTTTCATGTCACCTTCTGCTAATAGCTACCATTATGCCCCTACCTGTGACTATAGTATAAAATTCATATGTTATGGAAACAGAAAAGCCAGGGCCGGCACCACGCGGGCACAATTGGAGCAGTCTATTCCGGGCGCCGTATTGCCAAGGCGTTGACAATACCTAACACCTAACGCATCGCGATTGAGATTATTTTTTACAAAAACGGCGATATACAAAAATACAAAAGTTAAGAATATTATTTATTGCAGTGGCATAGGCGTAGGTTAACGCCGAACGACTACCTGTACCTCGGTGTTATTTTATTGTTATCAAGATAAATGTGAAGAATTTTTTAAATTAAAGTTTAAAAAAAAACTGCCACTGTTCGATTCCGATGAAATAAAATGATCGTGTTAAAAACGTGATAGCATGCCAATTTCCTGATAAAATATTAGTTATTAAGAATATATCGAGAAGACGTGTTCTTTTCCTAATAAATATCATGACGAAATGCGACAATATCAGTATGTCAATATCAATATGAGTAATTGTATGACAGCGTGTTCTGCCGTCCTCCTAAAACATTCGCTTGTAACTGATACTTTGTTGGGAAATTTGTTAATTCATTTGTTAATATATAATATAAGAATTTATTCCAGAATGTATGCAGGGGTAGTGCAATGCAATACATTCCATATTGGAAATAGTACCTATACATAATAAGTAATAAAAATAATAAGAAGGTAGATAATAACGTAGGTGATTCCGACAGGCACAAAAAAGCGGAATTTATAAACACAAAAATGAGTGTGAACAGCCGTTTATGGGGGGTATTTGCACATCTCCCGTCTCCAGAGGGCCATCAGAGGATACTCCATCCAAGCAACCATGGCAGTGATGATTTTGTTACTTGATTGGCGCAGTCTGCGCCATAAGCTTCCCATGTGATGGCGGAGAAGCGCTCTGAAAGAGTATACTCGTCCCTCCAGGAATATTTCCGTGGCGCTGCAGTATCTCGGTAGGCGGAATAGTTGGAGATAAGCATTATTGTAAGCGACTTTTTGAAGTGAAACTTCTTTACGCGCGTTATGCATTTCGAGGACCGGAGTAAAACCGACTCATGACCGTCACGAAAAACCATGATCATTACGCTATAGGAGCCTAGCTAATATTATATACCTAGTTTAGGTCACTCTCCAAACTCAGCTTCGCGGTCTAGAGGCAGAGCGCCCGACTCGCGTCGTGAAGAACCGAGGTTCGATCCCCGCTTTAACTAATTTTTTTTCTTTTTGTGATTTTTTTAATACGAGGAAAAGTGATAAAATGCTCTCGTGCTGCGACTTTGTCAGGCATACATGTAAGAAGATATCTACATGATTGTTGTCAAAAATGCACATTTATATTTTTTTATTGAGTAATTTATTTTTAGAATTTTTGCGATCGAACCTTCTAATTCTGTTTGAAACGATCGATTGAAGGAAGCGAATTTTGAATCGTAATATAATATCATATACAAACTCCGTTATAAAAATAAGCGCGGGACAAGTCAATTGAGGAGTACACGTTGTATACGCGGTTCTCTTCGCGCGAGATACCTCTCCTCTGGTCTAGAGGCAGAGCGTTCGACACTCGTTATGCAGGACCCGAGTTCGAATCCCATATTTTTATATCTTTTAATTTTTTTTTTATCACATGCTACTTATAAATATGTCAATATTAGGAATCTAGTTAAACGTTCATTTGTTAACAACACGCCTATAAATAAATGTATGCTTTTTAAAACTATAATGTACAGCATTCTGAATAATAATAATATGAAATGAAAAGAGAGAGAGAAGAATAATAAAAGTTTCACTTCCGTCGTGCGTAGGCTTGCCACACACTGTAATTTTTTATGCCATTGGGATGCAGTGTAATTCACCCACCTTAAAGGCCTGCGGTCCCGTTTTTAAAAGGAAAACGGATAATTGGACCATATTTTTATATCAGTATGTTTCCTCGAGTACGCACGAATGATGACGTAATAAATGATACCTCACACGAATTAGTTTTAAAACATATATTTTTCAAAAATCCCCCTCCTTTTCCATCCCCCTAGAGGGGTGTCTCACAATTTTTTTGGACGACCCTGCAGATATTAATTTATATCTACTGCTCAGATGAACAGTATGACTAAAGTTTAATAAATGCACGAATTTTGTCATTTATCAAACCCTATTTTATGTAGGTTTATCTGTAAGTATTTGCAGAGATTTAAAATTTCATCAAATCACTATTAAAGATGCAAATTTATCGATCTGTTTTGTTTTTTCCGAGGAGTACCCTGATAAAACAGAGTGGTTAACAGTAAGGATTTTTAAAAATAAAATTTCCAAAATACGATTAAGGCGATGCACTACGTCGTGTAATAGTTTAGATTGAGCCGCTATCAATAACAACCCTTACGTAGATGGCGATAAGGTTTAAACTCCCGCTAAACACCATCCGTCTGTTTTGATTTATGCAAGAAAAAAACATGGCCAAAAAGTGCCTTTTATTTTATTTTGTGGAGGTTCAGGTATAAATATTGAATTTTTGAAAATGGGTTCGTAAGTAGAAGGTTTTGAATTTTAAAGCAGTTTTCATAGGCCTATACATTATATTTTTTTTGGGCTTATAAAAAGACTTACATAAAAAATACTCAATTGTTTCAAAGGTCAAGATGTATTCTACTCGCAGTATTTAATTGAAGCATCTGAAACATTTCTAGGCGACCAAATTTTCAAACCAAAAACACATGATTTTCCATTACTACGTATGGCATCGCCTTAAGTATGTTGTGCATAAAGTTTATTATGTATTTAAAAAAAAACTCATAAATGGTAGGAAAGCAAAGCTATTAAAATCCATTGTGGAAAACTGGTAAAATTAGTGTCCACGTGGGAAATAGATACATGTATCATTATTACAATTACATAAAATAAGTCACAGAATACTGGATAGAAATTTTAATCCCTTCATTGCGTTTTTGGAATGACATTGTTGTTGTTACTTTTTTAACGAAAAACAGTGTTTTAGTAAATTCAGGTTTTGACAAGGGGCGCCAAAACTTACTTGCTCCAGGCGCAGTTTGGCTCAGTGCCGGCCCTGAATAAAGCATTTGTTTTGATTGAATTAATTTGATAATGACAGATAAATGGCAAATTATTTCAAAAATATGCGACCACCAATTTGGAAAATTGCATCATTTGTGACAGTCACAATATGCGTTCTTGACACGATTTTCGAAGTTTTCCGTATTTTCAATAGGCAATTCGCGTTGACACAAACATCACAAACTTAAAGCGATGCACTACGTTGTGTAAGATTTTAAATTGAGCCGCTATCAATAACAACCCTTACGTAGATGGCGATAAGGTTTAAATTCCCGTTTAACACCATCCGCCTGTTTTGATTTATGCAAGAAAAAAACATGGCCAAAAAGTGCCTTTTATTTTATTTTGAATATTAAATATTACACATCTGTGAAAATAACTATTAACAACGACACACATTGATAGTCACAGACAAATCGTTTTGTGTCAAGGTATTAATTATAAATATAACTCATATAGGAGCTCCCGCTCCTAAGTAAAATTGTAATTTTATAGAAGAACTGAACCAGATTGCCTTGAACTTTCAAAGTAAATCGTGATCGACGAGTTCTGGCGTCATGAAACTAATACAGCTTTTATGTCTGGATCAAAATGAGTGCATCTAATTTCAGCACGCTTCACGCTTGATGTTACCATCATCAGCTATTTACCATTGAAATATCTGTTGAAGATCATGACGCATAAATTGTAAATGTTTATTACATATCGTGCAATTAGGAGAAATAAATTCCTACTGGAACATGCTCTACAACGTTTTTTATACGAACAATCTTAAGGCGATGCCATACGTAGTAATGCAAAATCATGTGTTTTTGGAGTGAAAATTTGGTCGCCTAGAAATGTTTCAGATGCTTTAATTAAATACTGCGAGTAGAATACATCTTGAACTTTGAAATAATCAAGTATTTTTTTAGATAATTCTTTTTATAAGCCCAGAAAAAAATAATGCATAAGGCCTAAGAAAACTGCTTTAAAGTTCAAAATCTCCTACTTACGAACCCATTTTCGGTTATGATTTTATTGTATAATGTGGAAAATTAAGTTATTTATAAAATGATCGAAAAAAAAAAATTTATGCCTGAACATCCACAAAATAAAATAAAAGGCACTTTGTGGCCATGTTTTTTTCTTTCATAAATCAAAACAGGCGGATGGTGTTAAGTGGGAATTTAACCCTTATCGCCATCTACGTAAGGGTTGTTATTGATAGCGGCTCAATTAAAAATATTACACGACGTAGTGCATCGCCTTAAATTGAAGGTTTTCCTATCGCTTCGCTTGAGTAGAATATAAATAAAAAAATAAATTATTCAATAAATGCAAAATACTAAATTTTTTTTTTTTTCAATAGAAATGTATGAACGCATAAAGGAAACAACTTTTAAACAATACAGTTTTATAGCTAAGATTATCTGTGACAGTTTCACTTGATTAACTTTTTTGCTTTCTTATAAAATTATTTACAAAATAAGTAAAAACCAGTTTTGTGCTTGAAATCGAACGTTTCTAGACTCCGTTTGTCAAGCGATTTTAATGCCTATTACCTACGATATAAGGTACACCAAGAATATGCACATTTTTGGCTTGTAGGCAAGTTGAATGTTTTTGTACCCGTTCGCAGTCTCTTCAATCCAAAACGATACTGGGTGCGTAGGGAAGTTTTTCGAAGATTTTTTTCATGTTTTATGAGCTTTTCTACACAAACCTTAAATTGCAGCTAACCGGCAATAATAAGGCTGCGTTTTCGATTCCCGTTTTTTCAATTTGTATGGGTATATCAGGTGAATAATTTTGCTTATAGTAATGTGTTATCCTTTGTGTTATGCATAGAACTCTTGTGTTAAAACATTGGTTTATAATTAAAAATATTAATATTTGAAAAATAAAATATTTCACCATTAAATGTAAATATAATGTATACTAACAAAGTCTTTCCTACAAAAATAAAGATGGTTGTTTCCATGCAAAAAACGTAATAAACAATAATTGTTGAATGAAAAAAATACTAGTAGATATTGAATTATTTGGCGGGTTTGTAATAGGCCCACGCAGCTTAGTGGTTACAACAGCTGACAGTCGGAAGGCTGTGGGTTCAATTCCCATCGGCGGCATTTATTCACTCTCCGAATTTCGTAATATTGTTTCAATTTGTATGGGTATTTCAGGTGAATAATGATTGATTATAATAATTTGTTATCCTTTGTGTTATGCTATCCTTGTCTTAAAACATGAGTTCATCATTGAAAATAACACTGTTAAATTTTTTTTTACCTGCCCGAAAACCTATAGCATTTGATTTACTTTCCACCGAACCATATTAATGATAACATACCTTTGAGTCGTACACGACATACAGTGCTATTCCACACGCTTAATTACAAAACAAATGCAGCATCTAATTCGACAATTAACCGAGATCTTCATACCCTAAATAATATTTGTCTTAATTCAAACATTGAACATTTTTCGGATTTATTGCCCAAATTCATCAGCAGTCATCATGTCAATAATATAAACTGCTCAATGCGCATACATATATACACACACATTCACACATACATACACACACAACTATTTACTACACACGTCACGTGGTAATTAAGGAATATTCATACCACTTAGCAGACATTACAATGAAACCATGGACTATATAATATATCAATGAATGAAACATATCATAGGTGCTCAACATGAAATATCTAATTCCTGTCATTTCATCACTGTAACTCATGTACAGTTTCGTTCTGTAATACCAAATAAATTGGTTCGCTAAACATTATATCCCCTAATTAGTCTTGGTAAGAATATTCGTTACTGAGACAACACGCTGATCTGAACTACTTCAGCGGGCAGTTCATATAGCTATTTTATTCATACACCCATGTTCTTTTAATCGTTAACCTTTTCGCGGTGATACATGCATGAATATTACTTGTGAATATAATGCGCAAAATGTCGTATATATTTCTCTAGCTGTCATCAATTATACAGGGTTTTCCAATAAGAGGTGTTATTTTGATATTCAATCGTAAAAGATCAATGGTTTCGTTGCTTGTGTGGCACGTAGCGCCATCTTGTTGAAAGTAAACGTTGTCCAGATCAAAACCATCCAATTTTGGCCATAAAAAATCATTAATCATCTCTCAATAGCGCAATCCATTCACCGTAACTGTTGCTCCAGCCTCATTTTCGAAAAAGTAAGGTCCAATGACTCCGCCCGACCATAAACCGCACCAAAAAGTCACACGTTGAGGATAGAGAGGCTTTTAATCAATAACTCTTGGGTTTTCCGAGCCCCAGATGCGACAATGTTGCTTGTTGACGAAGCCACCGAGGTGGAAATGGGCTTCATCACTCAAGATGATTTGCATTTGATTCACTCAAGTGAATTTTAATAATTTCAATGCGTTTTTGAAGCATGTATCGTTCCATTTTTATCAATGACGTAGTTTCTACTTGTCAAATGTCAAAATGACAGCTTCAAATGTAACATCTACCGAAATAGCGGGCTATTCAAAATAACATATCTTATTGGAAAACCCTCTATAATTGATGACAGCTAGAGAAATATCAATGAACTTCACAATAGAGATACAAACAACAGTAAAAGATTTATCACTATTATGAATAATAAACAATTAATCTCATGGAAGAAAGAAGTAGTAATCTAATTGTTAATACGTTTTAGTATGCATGGTTTAGCGTCGAGAGATTGCAAAGTTCGCTTATTGATATGCGGGTGTATACTGTATAGTAGCGATGGAACATGACTCATTTGATTAATAGCGGGAGCCATGGTACTAGCTCAATATTTTCGTACGGCTCAATAAGAGCGTATGACCAATGAGAACACTGTGTTCGCTCCATACTACTAGCCCGATGCGGCTCCCCCGCTACGGCTCCCCCTGATACGGCTCCCGGCTCCTAGACTTTTGTTACCAGAACCTGGCATATTATTTACCACGAGATAAATAGTATGCCAGGTAGTTAGTAGGTGTGTGTAGATATGTCCAAGTCCAGATGTCTGACTGTCAAACGCCGATCGCGTCTCTGAGTATGTAATGTCTATTTCATCTTTGGGTAAGCTGTGATTGGTCAAGAGAGACTAGTTGAGAGATCAGGGACCGTTTATCTGGAGTTAGGAATACGGCTCACCAAAAAGAGCTAGCTCTATTGTGCGGCTCGTTCACGAACGACTCATCGCTAGTGTATAGTACAGCAGTTTGTATGAATTACATCTTAACGGTTTTATTACTCCAATCTATTAATCCATGGCTTAGGAGTTGTTTTAATAGAGGAGCAATTCATGTTAACGAGATTATTTTTATAAGCTAAGAATTAATTTATGACTGAAGAAGGTTTTTTAAACGCTGATATATTACTTACGTGCGTTGTCTGGAGGTGACGTCACAGTATTTTTACAGTACGAGACAATGTGAATGTTATCGTGAAAGTCGTTCGGTGTTAGTCACCAGAGTAAAGTTTATTTATTATTTTTTATACATTAACCCCACACAGAAGGGTTTGAAGAAAATAATTTCATCTTTGGGGATACTGTGTGGATGGTCTTTTTAAGGAAAGGAAGAAGATTAAAGTCTGGAAAGGTAAAAGGTATGAGAAGGTATAGTAATCTAGGAATCAGTGTCTTCAGGAGTGACTGACTTATGAATCCATCCCTCCAGTTGAAGTGCAAAGCAAATAATGTCATGAGAGACCAGTTAGAGAGGTCAAAGGGTCTCTTCAAACCAGCCTATCCCAATCTGGCAAGCCACATAGTACTATAAAAATTGTAGAAATTTTGCTACGTCTACCGTAAGTTGATGTAATGACGAGACAATCATGAAAATAATTGGAAACCATTAAGGTATTCAAGACTAATTTTAACCCTTTGGATCCAACCAACTACAATAGCAGGTCAGTGAAATCATGACTATCTTCAGGTGCACTGCAATGTGCAGTGCAGTGTATAGAGTTAGGTTTTACAGGTTTTCAACGCATCTCAATACTGTTCATAAAACTTCCTTAGTAAAATGTTGATATTGTAGATGCCTGCTAATTATTTCATATACAATTTTCAATGGGTGTATCGGCACTAACCCGACAAACTTTAACCAGCTATTACTTAGCACATTTGGAGTAAAAAATGTTATCGGCACTTTGCTGTCCGATAGCATTTTTTTTCAATTAAAAACAAAAAAATTAAAATTTTCCACACTCCATCACTGTCATTGGCATTGCTTTTCGTGTTCAACAGCTGTTATAAGCAAGTATGTCGAAAAGCGTCTTCGCTCTTTCGCACACACTAAATAATAATAGTTAAAAATGAGACGAATGGTGCCGTGCCATTTCGTTGTGATTGTAAAAGCGCGCCAATATAGGTACACACGTACATTATTCAACGGAATTCGAATAAAATATTGCCAGATGGGTTTTCAAACTTTCACAAAGGATAAAACAGTGGTGACATGTGGTGAAAATATGAAAAATAATTTTTTTATTAAAAAAAACGTTACCGGATAGCAAAGTACACATAAGATTTTTTACTCCAAATATGCTAAGGAATAGCTGGTCAAAGTTTGTCGGGTACGTGCCGATATACCCTGTATATGGCTTTGAGATATTTACAAAATATTACCCAGCTTCTAAAGGTTAATTACATTGCCGTGAACAACTAAATAAGAACGTAAAGATGAAATTTATGTCCGTGTTTCCAAATGTGCAAAGATAAGTAATTGTTTTTGTTAAAATTTTAAATAAAATACATCGGTCCTGGGCTTCAGCATCACAACATATCCCAATTGGGCATGCCATGGGCCGGTATTCACATAGCAAAAATATGAAGCCAATTCTAGCAATGTAATCTTAATTATAGTCTTTCACCTGGGGATACTGAGTAGTGCCAACGATACGATAAACATACCTTAAAAATAAACCACAAACTAATAACATAAAACAGAAGTCCAGTAATAACCCAAAGAGGGTGTGATGATTACTGTCACATAATACACAAACATACTTTCCTGTAATAGTCATCTTCGGCAGTGAACACGAAATTCGTATCGTATATCGCAGATGCCAGCAAGGGAAGACAAATATACATATAATTTATGAACTGTGACTTTCCGAACTCTCCAATTTCAACCAAGATCTGGTCCAAATCAATATTCACAGAACCCATGGTGAAGAATAAAAAAAATAGATAATTTCACAAAAACATCTGGAAAAAACTGATGGAAAAATCAAAATCACTCCGGAACAAAAGTAGTTGGCAAAATGTTTTAATTTGTATAACAAAAACACAACGATATTAATTTAGGTTTTCCAGAAACTAAATCATTTTTCTTATCGTCTTCAATAAAAGGTACCTATATCACAGACACTTGTATTTTATCTTTCATAATCCAGAAGCACAATAGATCTTACACTGCGATGATTTCTACATCTGTAATGACAGAAAAATTAAATACAAAAGTAAATTAAGAAGTATTTGTATCTTATCAGGTCCGATCGTAAGAAATAACTCTTAATCGTAAATTTCAGTATCGTAATCTTTAGAAAAGTTTTTTGTGTGAAACTTACTAATTAACAACAATGCGATACACGCGTATCTAATGTACCTACATAATATGCATATTATTTAATTTGTGTAATTCATTATACATACTTATCTCCAGAGGGATTACTCTTTAAGGCAGGAGTTTCAGTCTTTGAACGTTTAAAGATAAAATTGTTTCTGTTGTAAAATGCTATTACAGAAGATATTTGATGCTTAAAATCTTGGATAATGGATAAATAGTCGGTCCGAATCCTTGAATAATCGATAAATAGTCGGTCCGAATTCGTGGATAATCGATAAATAGTCGGTCCGAATTCGTGGATAGTGTATAAATAGTTAGTTCGAATCCGTGGATAATGGATAAATAGTCAGTCCGAATCCAATATGTTACTATATTTATTTTTAAGTGCAAAAGCAGATTTTTTTAATCAATATATGGTCCGGAATATCACGGAAATCGCAAAAATCAGCTAAAAAATGACAGAAATTTCTACTATAATGTATTATTTTATATTTAAATCGAGAAATATTACGAAAAAAAATTTCTTCAAAGTCCAGGAAATTGAATTGAAAGTTAGGGCCTTACCCCTAGGGTAGCCAGTTACAGTTTTTTTTACAAGAGGTATGTTTTGAATATTGACACTTTTCGGCATTTAATCTATTATATGCAGGAATACAATATTGCACAATATGGAATAAACACTATTTATTACAAAAATATTTCGACAAATGCTTTAGTTGCATTTAAAGATATACTGTGATTTTTTTTTCATATTCATAACATATTAAATAATTGAACAAAACGTGTTTTTAATAAATTTCGGAGCTTAGTTTACGATTTTTTTCTATCGAGTGAATTTCATATAATTACCATTTCGGATTAACAAATGTAAAGATAGATGTTCCTACTCTAGGGCAGGAACTAGAGTAGGAACTTGAGTAGGAACTTGAGTAGGAGATCCCCTTATGCCCCCGGATTCCGAATTTCTACCGATTTATACATATTTAATATACGATTTATAAATCGGTAGTAATTCGGAATCCGGGGGCATAAGGGGATCTCCTACTCAAGTTCCTAATCAAGTTCCTACTCTAGTTCCTACCCTACTCGAGTGCCTACTCGAGTTCCTACTCGAATTCCTACTCGAGAATAACAATAGGCACTTTTTTTTCGATTGTTAAATCTTCGTAAACAATTTTAACACAATTTATAATTTATCAGAAAGTGATATTTGTTGAAAATTTATATTCACCGCAGTTCGTCTATATGTTTATTGAACAGCCGAGAGGGAAAATTTGTATTTAAGACAAAAATAATTAAAAATAAATTTGTTGAATAAAAAATGTTTACCAAATATCTAGTTCGTATATGGACTACGCTATTTATTTGGGTTTTAAATAATAAAATATAGGCCATTAAAGAATTCAATATTTATTTTATTTTTTGGAATAACTTGATGATTAAAAGCTAAAATTGTTGAAGACAATATTAGCATTATTAAAATCATAAAAAGATACGGTCACATCTAGGACTCGAACCTGGGACCCTCGCCTTGCCGGGGCACACTGGCTATTGTCTTCAATAATTAAATTCAATATTTCAAGATTTCAGAGGCGACTTTGATAATTTTTTGTGAGATAGTGGTAATTATTAAAAAAAATAATCTTGCCCAATCTACTACTGAAATACATTGATAAAAAATCGTAAGAAACCGCATTTAAAAATATATATATACATATAGGTATGACAAATTTCTGTTCCAACGTAAATCGGTCGTTTGTGCAGGGATAAAAATGAGTATTACTGATTTATTAAAAACGTGATGGCAAGACATTTTCCAAAAAAAATGTTACATTTAGAATATAATATCATAACACGTATTTATGCAACTGCGCTTTTTTGATAAATATATTGACGAAATGGGACAATATTAGAGTTTTCATGAATACGTGTTCCGACATTCTCATAACACATTCGTATTTTACTGATAATTTGCTAGCAAATCTTTCAATTCTTTTAACAGGATAAAAATTACCAGATTTTTAATAAATTAGAAATAAGTAATATCGTTAAGTTTTCTCGGTGTAATTTAAATTTAAGCCAATGAAAAAACTTTTTTAATAATTCTTTTTTTTATTATTTTATATTTCATTATATTTGCACAGTAGTTTATATTGGGATTTACAAACTTTGCAATTAATTAATATATATATACCTATATATATATATATATTTTTTTTATTGTTTAACTTATAACATTGTTACATTGTACATAAAATTAGGTAATAATAGGTAATAGTGAAAAACATATATTATTGAAATTCTACTCCAATTAAGAGTCGCTGATATTTTCGTATTGAATTTTCATCAACCAAATTAATTCATCACTTTTTATTAAACGTTAATAACGACATATCATAATTTATGCACATGGCTCTCGACTAGCAAGCTGGAGGTCGCGGGTATAAGCCCCGGGATGCGCAAGTAAATTTTATTTGATTAATTTCATAAATTAATCAGTTAAAATAATATATAGAATATTTAGTGCCAGAGTGAAAGATACTCTCAGTATCGCCCTGGTGTAAGACCATCATTAAGAATTGAAACTTTGCTTGTAAAGGCTTTGGCTTTGTTTGGTGACCAGATCTTAATAGCCAGGTACTTCCCAACCTTCATCATTCCCATTTCCTTACCCTCCCTACAACCTTAATCCACCACTTGGGGATACCATAGTCTCACTGGCTCCAGACGGTCGGGAGCAGTTGGGACATGTGCGGTTTCACTAAAGACCACCATCCAGAATCGAAATTTTGTTTGAATTGGCTTTAGCCGTGTTTGGTAATCAGATCTTAATAGTAGACAACATTCCACCCAACTCCTTCCACTCGCAACATACCCAAGTTGGGGATGCCATGGATATATCTCCAGGGAATTAATTTATCTTACGGCTTCCTGGGTGAGTGAATATCTAATTTTTTCAACTATCATGCCTTTTTGGAAAAAACGAGATTAAAAAATAAAACTTAAATACATATAAATATACAAAACTAATATCCAACACATTGTGATCAATTGAGAGATTATCCTGCAATGGATTAAAATTATCTAGAATATGGACTGGTGGCCTTTGACAGGCAGATAAAAAAATACACATGTCGTAATATTACCCAAAGGTGTGGAGACATACTAAATTATTGAGAATCGACAAATTACTGCCACCTATTGAGAGCTTCCCAAAGCAGAACTGAAAATACCAATACTAGTGGTAAGAAAATTTTCATATAGATGGCGGTCATAGTCTATTTTATGAAAGTAAAATTCAAGTACAGAATCATCAAAAAATTATTGATGACAAACTCGTCAAACTTTTGTTAGCGTATACCGGTGATTCCCAACATATGCGAACTCACCCTCCTGGGAGCGTTGGTGAGATTCCGCATCTTTTTCCGGTGTGCGGACATAGTATTTCTCGGGCGTCTCAAAAAATACTTAACGTGGAGCGTCTCGAAAAAAACAGTTTATAAATAATCCATTTTTATAAATTGATTAATAATATTTTAGTAAAAAAAACTTCTGTTTAATGTAATTTTGTATGTTTTCATTTTTCTTATAACTTCATTTTATATAATTTTACCTAAAATGAAATGAGCAGTGATTCTTGAGGATATTTGGAGCAAAAATTATACCTAAGTATAATTTCGGTCCGGTGACTTTCTTCTTTGTTTTTACAACTAAAAACATAATCAGAACGTAACAGTATGAAAATGGACTTGAGTGCCGAAACAGCTGTCACAATAATACAAAAAAATAAATTACTTGCAGGACTTAATAATAACGGTGACCGTGTATCTATCTCATCAAAATGCAACACATCTACAAAAAATGATATAGTGATGAAACAAATACTAGGTTAAATAAGTAACTATTTAACCTACTTTTTGTTTCATCACTTTTAATGACTCCATATCACTTTTTAAATGTGTGTTTAGTTATAATATTGATGAAATATCATGGAACCAATAAAAGCATTATTAAAATTGATTTGCAATAAATAAATGGATTTCTACGAATTAAGGCGATGCACTACGTAGTAATTTAAAATCATGTGTTTTTGGTTTGAAAATTTGGTCGCCTAGAAATGTTTCAGATGTATGAATACATCTTGGCCTTTGAAATAATCGAGTATTTTTTAGATAAGTCTTTTTATAAGCCCAGAAAAAATAATGTATAAGGCCTATGAAAAGTGTTTAAAGTTCAAAATCTCCTACTTACGAATCCATTTTCAGTTACGGTTTTATTGTAAAATGTGGCAAATTAAGTTATTTATAAAATGATAGAAAAACATTAAAATATTTGTGCCTGAACATCCACAAAATAAAAGAAAAGGCACTTTTTGTCCATGTTTTTTTCTTCCATAAATCAAAACAGGCGGATGGTGTTGAGCGAGAATTTAAACCTTGTTGCCATCTACGTTAGGGTTGTTATTGATAGCGGCTCAATTTAAAATATTACACGACGTAGTGCATCGCCTTAAATAACAAAGAAAAACGTTTTTTTAATAATTTACAGAGCTTACTTTGTGATTTTTTCTATCGAAGGAATTTCATATAATTAACTTTTCGGTGTAACAAATGTATAGATATTGTCTTAAAAAATTACACTTTTTTTTGTAAATTAAAGCGTTTAAGAAAAACTTGTTATAAATCGGTAGAAATTGGGAATGCGGGGCTTAATTTTGATTCTGATTTCAGAGGTGATAGATAGACTAAAGACCCATGAAAGAATATTAATTTACAATGTTAGAACTTTATCATTTGACACAATCTTCTTATCAGCTAGTTATTTTGTGTAAATATGAATGTTCAACACTATAGATAATAATATAATATATTATTATCATATTATGATCGTGAGATTAAATAATACATTTATTACATATTGCGAATATTAGAGGTTACTGAAGGACATGTTGAGATTGTTTAACATGATTGCATTTTTTAAAGGTTTTATAAGGTCAATAAATTGATAGACGTTTGTACGTGCGGTTAATTTACCGAACGGAAAAAATCCTACCGTTCACACAAAACGGATATTTTGTTGTGAAGTCCCCACGAACACAATACGTGCCTTTTTTTAAACGGGAATCTGCACAAGAGTCCCAACTGAAAGACTATGGAATTCCTAATTGGGGTAAGTTGTGAGGCTGAAGGTAGGGGGGAGGGGAAGGAGATAAGGAAGAGGAAGGTGGGAAGTAGCTAACTATTCAGATCTGGTCACCTAACTCGGCCAAAGCCATTAAAAGCAACGAACTGGAACGTGCCGCAAATACACAACATTTTATTTTAAATTAGTATTTTGTGAAATAACACAAATTAATCAAATAAAATTTACTTGCGCACGCCGGGATTTGAACCTGCGACCTCTAGTTACTAGTATATTAGAATCGCTGACATTAGAAATAGGAAGGTATTGAGAACATCCTATTGTGAGACAGATGCTAGTATTTAGGGTCCTAGGGTCTATCTTCAATTATGAAGAGATGAAAAGAAATTTATACATTGACCCATACATGGCCATAGATGTTTTATGCATATGTCAGGTTTCCTAGACAAATGGTCAAGAATTATACAGGGTGTATCGGCAAGTACCCGACAAACTTTAACCAGCTATTCCTCAGCACATTTGGAGTAAAAAATGTTATGGGCGCTTGACTGCATAATGCGTAACAGTATTCAATTGCAATGAGCTTTTGATTTTCAAAATGGAACTGATTATTGAAATTACTTATCAGACAAGCGATAAATTAGGTAGGTACAAAAATAATAAATAATCATTTTTTTTCAATTTTATTTTGTACAAATGTTTGATAGATGCTTACATGAAATAAAAGAGTGAAGATACGTTACTGAGACAATTCGTGGATTCACTGAACTAGGTCCAGTGGACATACTTTATAGGCCCGTTCATCCTACATAATATTTTTTTAATGGCTATCCATTTCATAACGGTGCCACATTTTTGTTCTATTAGTAAGAATATAACGTGTCTTGTATTTTTGATGTCATAAATTTTCTAAATCAATAACACTAAAAGGATTTATTTTTTTAATAAATATTTTTACCTTCACAAATCCTAAAATTATAATAACATATATGATTTGTCATAGGTATGCGCTACACAATAATCATATTATCCACTTCAAACGCGTTTACTACGCAATATAAATAATTATTATCTGACAGTAGCAGAACAAATCAACACTAAAACTACGATGTATTGATGAATTTATTAACAAAGGCAATTTTGCCTTCTATGATGCGTATCTTAAAATGTCCGTGTCAATGGCACGAGCGTTTACAAGATGTTATGCCATGCATATAGGGTGATAAAGGACGTACTGGACTATTTAAACAGTGATTCCTGACATTATTTGCAGTAATTCTGGTCTCCGGTGACTTTGAGTTTGAACATTAAACAAATACAAGATACACACAAATTCAAAACGTTACTAAACACTTTCCTTGTTAATAAATGTCACTACACGTTGAGTGAATACCTCACGTAAATGAAACACATATTTTTATTGGTATATATATTTGTATTTTTTTATTTTTTCATTGGTATATTGTTATTTTATCTGTATAAACATTGTAATTAAATAAATGTGGTTAGTTGGAAGAAATGGGGTCTACCCATAAGCTATACCTTTTGTAATTTTAATTTTACAATAAATAATTTTTTATTTGATTTGATTTGATTTGATTTGAGCCATGGATGTACGGTTACTTTGCTGAGTTACCAGTGACAACAACAACAACAAAAATCGAAGTCACTGGAGACCAAACTTTCATTTTCATTTTTACTCTAAATAATTTCAGTAATCACTGGTTAAAGTAAGTCAAGTACGTCCCTTAATACCCTGTACATCACCATTACCAACGTGCACGTGGCGACACGTATAAGAACATAAGGAACCGGTTCTTTTTCTGTCACTGGGACCTTGAACCGCGGTGACAGGCAATTTCGTACACGAAGAATACTAGCCACTTTTAATCGCAAATGCGTAGTGCAGATTTAAATAATATAAAAATACGCAGTTTATTTGCCGTGGTGTTTTATTATCAACCAGTCATAAATATGTGCACGATACATGTGGTTATCGCGTTGTCAATACGTACCTATATACAAAGTTATTCGACGCGAAAACCTTCAAGCAAAACCCGGTACCGTGCTGTATGAACAGTCTGTGATTAGAATAAATAATATTTATTAGCATTAGACGCGGCGTGAAAAGATAGTGGCCCTGTGAAAACGTTATATAATAAATTTATAAGTAATAATAATTAGATAATGAATTATACGAGGTGTCCATCAGCGACCGAAGTGATTCTACATGATAGTATAAGTGAACTGGCATTAAATAATGTATCTTTTTTTAATAAATCATAACCACAATTTCCTTTGAAATCGTAAGATTTGTAAGTAGGTACTTAAATACTTAACTACTTAATTATAAACCATAAATTGAATAAAACAAATTTTAAATTTAATGCTTAATAATTCTTGCTGTTGAACAGAATAAATTCGGATATCGACATATTTAGCATTGGTGAAGCTGCCTTTAAAAGGCAAGCTCTATTGATGCTGGTATAATTGATACACCGCTTATTTATAATGTAATAACATTTTACTAATGTACTTAAAAACTAATTAAAATGTAATTTTGTAATGTTTTTAAAAGAATAAACAAATTGAATTCGAAAATAAAATCTTTAACGGGCCACGCACCGTCTTGAAACAGAAAAGGAACGTACAGATTAAATGCAAAACGGTCGACTTATGTCAGGAATTACGAAAACGGCTCATCAAAAAGGGCTAGCTCAATTTTGCGGCACTTTCATGAACTACTCATCACTATTACCTATTGATATAATATCACAAAACTTAACTTTGGTATTGTTGTATCTATTTTAATACAACTTTTCTTCATACATTTTGAATACTATCCACATTTATATGGTTGTACATACATTCCTCATTTCTTTTCAAAAATCTTCTATCGAACTTAATATGTATTTGCTCCCACGATTATGTTTGTATTAGCTCTATACGCAATATAAAGCATTATCTACTATTGTAGTAACCTAAAACTTCCATTAACAAACAAAAAAAACATTGGCAAAATCTTTTAAAGGATTTTTCCTCAGCAGTTTTATTAATCAGTGATAACATTTTTCTTTAAGACTTCGTTTTAGTTTGCATATGTTTCTTATATTTACAAAAATGTGTATTTGTTTCAGAAATTTATTTGTGATTTGTTTGGTATGATGTGTCCGTCTGAGATTATATTCAACTATGATTCCTGTGTTTTATTTGGTGTGTTTTTTCTAGAGTAGGGTTATCACAGATATTGGTGTTTGTACATTCATGTATTTGCATTGTTTTTTGGCTGTCCCTAGCTATTTATACTGTACGTTATAAATTTTGTTTTCGGTGTGTTTAATGTAAGTATGTTTGTATCTAACAATGTTTTAACTCGCATGGTTCCTAATTCAGCTATATTACACACATTATTCCAGTTTTAAGATTTACAGAATAAAACTATGTAGCACATAACTGACTATTTCTCCATCCATTTCCATATTGTTGAGTTCATTTATTTAAATAGCGAATGGAACGGGCCCTAGTATGCTTCCTTGTGGAACACCATATTCAATCGACAGTGGCTTGCCAGTATGGTGATTAATTTTGACTTGTTGTATTCTGTTACACATGTAACTTTTCATTAGTTGGAGTTCCTTGCCTTTGAAACTAATGTTATCAAATTTAAAAATACGTTTTCGTGGCAGATTGAATCAAAAGCTTTAAATAAAATTAAAAATATAAGCTAAATACTATGCTATGCTTCAATGGGTATGGATAGTTTGTAATTGATGAGCCTTAAAAATTCGTAATGAACTCTGTCAATTTTTAATTTATGTGCTTTATAGTATAAATTGTGGAAATGTATTCTAAATTACTTCTTATTAAGGCAGTGAAGAGAATTTCAAAAGAATAGAGCAAAGTAATAGAATCTTTCACTGTTCTTAAAATAAATGTCAAACATTGTTTCGCCATGTTTGTACATGTTTACTTTATTTTTTATGAGTGACTTTTTGATATATGCAGCTCAAATAATTATTAAAATGTATGTTAATGGTTAACCTTGTATTACTCTACTCACGCCAAAGGTCAGCGACATGGCGCTGGGGAAATTTTGAATAATTAAACATACAGTGAGCTGACAAAAATTTATAAGCCACGATGATTTTGCATAACAGCGAAAACATTTTTTCACAATATTGAAAATGGTATAAATTAGATTATATATAATACAGGCTGTCCCAAGAGTCAACGTTATCTTTTGGAGGATATCTTTTTTCTAAAATAAAGCGTAGCAAATATCATACGGATTGGTGTGGTGCAATTGTTTAGCGGCAGAAGGAGCCGAATTAATTTTTTTTTTAAAAAAAACAAAGTTTTGGGGATCTGATAAGGAGACGAATGAAAGATATGTGTGGTATCATAGCAGCGTCTTTATTGAAGTAGTCGAATTACACAGTCCAAATAGAGTAGCCAGAGTAGTCACAGTTGTTGCAGTAGTTGATGTGCATCACGATGGTCTGTGAATCCGTGGTCCATGATCACGGCGATGGAGTCGGTGGCCCGACACCGCGTCGGTGGAGACCGGACTTGCAGGTGGTGTTCATCACTGGTGAAGACCATGGGTCAACCTGTGTGAAGTAAGTCCGCTGGACCTGGTTGGCTGATGATTGTGAGCTCGAACCACGGGCAAAGCCAGATACGCTTGTAGGTACCTTCGGACCGTTGCGGGAGCGGAGAGCGCGGTTGCAGCTGGGCACTTGAACGAGACCGATCGACTGAGTACTTAGGACTGACTTTTAAGTACCTCGATGTGGTATTTATATAGTAGTCATATGCGCCTAGTAAAGTCTAGTATCTTTCAGGCTGTAAGTAGATAGGCTGGCGGCTTCGCTATTATTCTAGATAGGTACTACGCTGCTCTCGAAGATTTCGGGCGCTCGATGTATATTCGCCGCGCCTCCCGTAAGTTCTAATGCGAAGCGGGTTGCATGTTTCGATATTCTAGATCTTTCGAGCAAGTATCAAGTATTATTCTAGTAGATGCCGCTTCAAGGTTTTCTTCACTACAATATGTCTATTTTCAATAATGTATTCATGTATTTAAAAATATGCATAGATTTTTTTTGGGTTGACTGAGGGTTGAACTACCTCCCCAGGGACTGGCTCTTAACTGTTGTGAACTTTTAAGATATCTTGTAAAACCTTTTTTTTTTAATTTTTGACTAAGGATTAAACTTTCCTCCCCAGGGATTGAATAAAATGAGTGAACTGCGATATCACTTAAGAAAAATCCTGGATGGAACCGAGATTTTTTTGTATATTAACTGCTGTAAATATGTATAATGTCAACCAATTTCAGAGAAATGCTTGTGTATGTGTAAATGTCATGAAAAGTCAATAAAATTCATTGCCATCTGCCGAGTTTCAGCTCTATCGAATGTCGGGAAGTGTGTTAATTTCAACTTCCAAGATTATATTTCATTAATTTATTTATGAATAGTTCAAGAAAACAGAATCTAAATTCAAATATATATATTGAAAAAAAATAACTCATGTATCGAACAAAAACTTTTTTTACAAAGAGTCAATGTTTGTTTTATTTTGGACTGTGATCGAAGCAGCGCTCTTAAGGTTTGCGTAGTAAAAAATAGAATCTTAGGAAATAGAATTTTCTATCTGTTGCACTCGAAAAACTTACCTAAGTGCCAATACTTCGACAACTAGGGACGTATTTTTTTGGTCCGTCATGAATTATGAGTTGGCCTATAAATCCTCCGAACAAATTGACTTTTGGGACAACCTGTATTTAGATTATGTCTCTTCATATCAGGAGGAAAGTACAATTTGGATTATTTTTCTAGCCAGTGACTGCCACTAAATATTTCATCGATGCCACGGTCAAAAGTCAGGTATCTTATACCACCTGTCGGAATGCTGCTAAATAAGAAAAAATATTGAAATAAGTAAGCTGCAGTTTGGGAGGCGGGTGTGGGTACCGACGCCCCGGGAACTATCCATTGGATAACCAACACCTATGCCATGTGTTACCCCAAGTGGATCGCTACGTTTGGTGACTTAGCAGAGGTGCCAGGATACGTGAGGTGAGGATTGTCTAAGTCTTGGAATGGTATAGATGGTTCGAAAGGGAGATATGTAAATACGATTGTTAGAGGGAGTGCGCTAATATTAAAAAACGATAACAATTAAGCGAAAACGGTGAAAATATTTAATAGAACACGACTCGTTATTGTGATAAGAATCATGGAACAAGGCTAAATCAGTCTTAAAATCTGCAAAAAGTTGCATTTCTGGAAAAATCATCGTTCTTATTGGCACTTTGCAAGACTTGGGTTCGGACTTTAAAAGCCAATGTTTCAGGCTCTACGGTACCACAAGGGCTGAAATTTCGGATTCCAGGCAAGAATCTTGGTCTTAAGCGAAATCAATCAAAAAATCTCCAAATTGTTGCATTTCTGTAAAAATCATCATTCGAATGGGCACTTTGCCAGACTTGGGTTCGGAGTTTAAAAGCCTCTAGGTACCAAAAAGGCTGAAGTTTTGGAATTATGATAAGAATCTTGGAAAAAAGCTAAATCAGTATTAAAATCTGCAAAAAGTTGCATTTCTGGAAAAAATCATCATTCTTATGCGAACTTTGCAAGACTTGGGATCGGACTTTAAAAGCCATTATTTCAGGCTCTATGGTACCAAAAAGGCTGAAATTTTGGAATTATGATAAAAATCATGAAACACAGCTAAATCAGTCTTAAAATCTGAGAGCAAAAATCTCTCGACAAATGCTTTAATTGCATTTAAAGATACACTGTGAATGTTTTCATGCCCTTAACATATTAAATAACAGAACAAAATGTGTTTTTAATAATTTTCGGAGCTTACTTTGCGATTTTTTTCTATTGAGGGAATTTCATATAATTAACGTTTCGGCTTAACAAATGTATAGATATTATCTTAAAAAACTTAAAGAGTTAAAGAGAAACTTGTTATAAATCGGTAGAAATTGGAAATGCGGAGGCTCAAAGAAGATCTTTTTACCTCTCTAGCAGGACTTTATAGACCCATCGCCTTGCAGCGCAGTTGGAGGGATAAATTCAAACTTCCGTCACTTCTGGACACACTGACCGCAGATTCCTACCCACCCCTCATACCCTTTTCCTTCTCAGATCTTTCTCTCTTTCATTTCATTAAAAAAACCACCACCATCCCAAAAGGTGACATGAGCGGGAAAACTAACGTAAAAAAACGTAAAATAAAACATTATTGTAGACAAATTTTTCAAGATTCTCTCAATCCGATTATGAAGCAATTTGATTTACCCATGCGTGAGCCACGTTTATAATATTTTCTTCCGATATTGAAACCGGAAAGTATTTAAATCTTATTTTACTATATAGAATAAAACAGAACTAATAAATTTAAAGAACAGAATTAAAGTGACGCTCGCAATTGCCGAGTGGTTAGAAGCGTTGTTCTGGTAAGAAAGAGATTCTGGATAAAAAACGGCGGTTCATGTTATAAAGTTAAAGCCAAATAAAACGTAACAAAAAAAATAGTGAAAAAATTCAACATCAGCCTAGAAATAGTAAAAAACAACGAAAAACACATAATAAGCACTTATTATGGTATTACTTGAATGATGAATTTTTAGAACACCATTAAATTCAACGAATATTATGTAATGGAAAAGGTAATGGAAAATTATTGCGCTATTGCCAAAAAGCTATCAAATTCACAACACTAGTGACGTCCAGAAGTACAATTCGTGCGCATTTTGGCAGATAAGTAGATAGGTGCATAAAAAAATTACATATTTTTGTACTCAACGAAAATATTTTTAGGCCTTTTTTAGAGTGAAGGCATTGAGTAGACGTGAACTATCTAAAACTAATGAAATATTTAAGAATTAAGAAAGCAAAGATATACACGGTGTCCGGAAACTCGTAGTACAAGCGGGAAACTGGAGAATCTACACCACATGGGGAACCCAAAAAAACATAAAGTTTTTTGATTTGAGCATTTTCAAAAAAAAAAAAAAAAACCAAAAAAAAATATTTTTCGGCTAATTTAGGGTTAAAATTTTTTCTGGTGTTTAGGGTTGAATAACAGATGTTTTAACCCTGCAGAGCAGAAATATTTTATGATTACACCGGGTTAAATGAAGGGTGATTTCAAAATAATGCTTCAAATCCGAGTTTCTTCATTTGTTTTACTTTCAAATAGTTTTAATTAGTTGGGTACTTTGATCTTCAGTAATAATTTATAAGAATTTGATTAAAAAAAAAAATCAACTTCAAACTCGATTTACTCGATAACGAAAGCTCAAATAAAAAAAAAATATACTACTAAATCGACTCCAAATGTGATGTAGATTCACCAGTTTCCCGCTTGTACTACGAGTTTCCGGACACCCTGTATACTATCATAAATTAAATAAAACTAATGAAATATTTGAGAATTAAGAAATCAATGATATATACTATTAAAGATTAAAGAAAACTAATGAAATATTTGAGAATTAAGAAAGCAATGGAACCCTATTTCTATAGGTCATATTTTACTGTACACTTCGAATAAGAAATAAGAACTATCAACATTATATTAATTTTTTAACCACACATTTTTATTGGCTCCTATATTTATGTATGATCGCAAGATTCGGCTCGAACTTAATGTAATCTAGATAATTCTTGGAAAAATATTTCCCATTTTTATTTTATGTAATGTGCGATATCTATTGCCATTTTTGCAAGCCAAGGACGATTTTTTTTTAATTTTTGGAAAAATTAATGAGTAAAATCTAACATTTTTTGTATTTAAATATTGATGATACTATAAGCGATTTGTTAACGAAAATTTGAAACAGGCACAATAGAAAAGGATATGAACACATCTGGGATTTAAGGACCTTTGCCTTGCTGGTGGAATCTTTTTCTGATTTCAAATTTTCTTTTAAAAATTGCTAATATTATCTTAAATATTTAAATAATTAATTTACAAACAAAACTTTATTTAGGTACACCACAAAGAACATTTTAAATAAAGAACATTGTTCTCGAAACATGTTTGTTTTATATTTAATAAAGTAGTGTAAACAGAGCAGGTACCTAATTTGACTTCAAGAAAGTACTTAATTAAGATAAACATAATATTGACTTAGCAAATAAGGCGTTTCAACAAAGCGCTGCGCATTCTGCAAGAATATGCATCTACGATAATTTACATACAATGTAAGGTAGAACTCGTCTTCATCTAAAACGGTGAAATAATTTCATATATTTACGTGGTGGCCTTGAGAAGCTCAACGTTAAAATAACAACTGCAATAATAATACTGTTTCTCTCATTGAGCCAAAGTTCGATACCATTTTACTAACAGATGGGAGTCGTTAATTATAATTCTGTTGCGATGTGACGATGATCCGCGTAGAAAATTCTTTTCTCTAGAAAGCTCTGAGATGGAAATACATCATAATACTTTAACACATAAGGGGAAATAGGGTAAGAGAACAGGGCCGCGGCCGGTTAGACGGGATTAGCGTCTAAAGCACAGACTCCCAATCTTTATTTATTCAATTATTTTATTTATTTATTTAATTATTTACTTAGGTTGAAAAAAAAATTAAAGAATTATTTTTAACTTCTTCTAACACAGCAAACTTATTTTGTGGCACCATTTTAATTGAAATTAATAAAATACTTCGTTTTTACCACTTTTATTGTTTATTACCAACATGTTTCATGAGCAACGCTCACTTCTTCAGGGTTTTTAATAATACTAATTATAAATAATAGACATAGACAATAGTGTCAATAGAGAATGACCCAATATTAAACCTATTCCCTTTGTAAATTGTTCCATATTGCCTCTCTTTCCCCTATCCGTTTTATCTTTTCATTGTTGTCATTGTCTTTGTCTATTATTTTTTAATGACACCATTGTCTATGTCTGTTATTTCTCCTTTGACACTATTGTCTATGTCTATTATTTATAATTAGTATTATTAAAAACCCTGAAGAAGTGAGCGTTGCTCATGAAACATGTTGGTAATAAACAATAAAAGTGGTAAAAACAAAGTTTTTTATTAATTTCAATTATTTTTAATTTTTTTATATAAATACTAGTACTATAAGAAAATTTACTTGTCTAATTATTCGTATTCATGTAAAAAAAACGGGACTGCGGGCCTTAAATTGACAGGTTTCCTAAAAAAACTGACGGTAAAACACACTTATTATGTTATTAGGATGTCGGAACACGTGTTCATACATTTTTAATATTTTAACATTTCGTCATTTTATTTATAAGGAAAAAGACACCTGCATGTTCCACACGTCTTCCGATACATACTGAGCGGACTAAAATTTTATTATTTATGGAATGCAATCACGTTTTTAATAGGATTTTAATTAATCAGCCATACTCATTTTTATCCATGCATAGAAGTCCTAACTGCTCTCAAACATCTTAAGTCAGTGAGATTATAGTATCCCCACTTGAGGTAAGTTGTGAGGGTTCAGGTTATTGGAAGGGGAAGGATAAGTGAAAGAGGAAGGATCTGGTCACCAAACACTGCTAAAGCCATTGCAAGCAATGTTTAAATTCTGAACGGTGTTTTTCATCAGGGCGATACTGAGATATTCTAACTATGAAATGTGGACGTTGGGATTTGAACCCTTCAAGAGCTTTATCCCTCAACCTAGGAGGCTGTCATTGATTGTTTTCCTGTATCTGTCTGCCAAATTAGCTAACATTTCTGACATCCTTTCAGCATTCGTTATCAGATCTGGTGTGTAGACTTTTTGCTTTTGTGATAAGAATCAATAAATGGAAAATAAATCTGTAGGTTTTCTATAACATCTATAAATGACGGTTATCAAATTTCTTTACAAAATTATTTGCCACAAAACTGTGGTTTTCTTTATATTATTAATAATGGTTCCGTGTCAACTAAGGACAGTGGCAATTCAACACACTTTTGAAAAGTGATATAAAGTCGTTAAAAGTGATGAAAGAAAATGGCTAGAAAACTAACCTACAGTAAACTATTTAACCTAGTTAACTTTGAGAGTTAGGGGGACAAGAAAGTTTTAAAAATAGTTCTCGGTATATAATAATTACCACAAAGTTTAGAAACCAATGGTTAAAATCAAGTAGTAAAGTTGACAGACCTTTACAATAGTTACTTAAATAAAAAAAAAACTCGACGCGAAACGGGTTTTAAGAATTACGCAAGCACAACAGAAAATAATTAACTTAAACTAATAATTAAAGTAGCAACGTCCTGTTTTAACTCGAACGCTTGGCATTTCATCTGTTTGTAAATTTGTTTTAAGTTCCGTTTCCGGTTCAAGATTGGTAGCCGTGTTCTTATTCCACCAGATTGGTTCCTACTACGAGCGGAAAAATCAATATAATAATAATATCTAATATAACCATTTCATATCTGGTGAGTTGACGTGTTGTTGTTCTTGTATTGTTTTGTATTTATTTTACTTATATAATGCACTTACATAGTGTTGATTGACTAGCTGATCATTTGTGGAAAAGTGAGTGGAAGGGTTTAGTTTTTCCTATGGGGAAGATTTAACCCGGACAACAAAATCGGAAGCATAAAAAAAAAAGTATTATCTTGTTTTTATGTAATAAATAATAATAATAATAATAATAATTGGATAATTTGTAGAGCGCCGTTTTTGTGAAAAATCACCTCAAGGGCGCTGTACAATTTATTTCCTAGGATCTACATTTGTTATTTAGAAAAGATACCAAAACATACTTACCTGGCAAGTCACTTCCAACAAACACACTTATATTAAAAAGTTTATGCTTATAAAAGATAGAACTGCACGCAGAGGACACTATACCAAAAAACACTGGTCGTCGCATGATCTTAAGTCTGCTATAGTTTTTATTTTAATTTAAATATATTTTAACTGTCTTAAAAGCCTACAAATTGTAAGTTGTTATCATTTTTATTTATTTATTTTTAATTATTATTTTTATTTATTTTATTTTATTTTTAGTATTTTTTACATTTTGTTAATTTAAATTTAAATTGCCGTCAACTGTGAAAGTGGAGGTTTCTGAAATTATGGATACGACTGTCTGAAAAGGTGCGTTTTAAGTTTAGACCTAAATTCTGTCGAGTCTGCGATCATTCTCAAATCATGTGGCAGTCCATTCCAGGCTTTAGGTCCTGACACGGCAAAAGCACGCTCACCGAACTTAGTATCTGGTGTGCGCTTTGGTTCCTTCAACCTTCCGATAGCTGATGACGTTGCTGACCTAAGGGTTGACTGTCGGGAATTGGAATCTTCTGGAATACACAATATAAATAAGCCGGAGCCATTCCGTTAAGTGACTTAAATACCATCCAGCATACCTTGAACTGGATTCTTTCAGGACATTTGAGCCAGTGCAGATTTTTGAGATGCTTTGAAATGTGGGAGTATTTAGATACTCCGGTGATAAGCCTTGCCGCGGCGTTGAAAACGGATTGTAATTTGTTGATTTGACATTTAGGGAGACTTGCATATATTCCGTTGCAATAATCTAGACGTGAAACAACATAGGAATTGACTAGCAATTTAGTCGCCTCTGTTGGCAGGTTTCTCCGCACTGCTTTAATTTGCCTTAATTGAAAGAACCCCGTGCTTACAGTTCTGTTCACCTGAGTTTTAAGGGAAAAATTAGCGTCCAGATTGACACCCAATAATTTGATGCACGTTTTTGGAGTGATGTCACTTCCGGAAATGGTTATTGGGGAGTTTTCAATGTTATGCTGACGTCTGCTTGTAGCAGTCCACAGAAACTCAGTCTTTGTGGGATTCAGTTTCAATCTATTTGAGGTCATCCAGCGAGTAATTGCTTCTATACACTCAGTTATACGAATTTTTAGACTGTTTATTTCTTCTGGTAAGCAGTAAAAATAAACTTGCTGGTCATCAGCGTAGCAGTGAGATAGAAGGCCGAATGATTCTATTATTTTAGCGACATCATTTGTGAAGAGGATGAAGAGTAGTGGGCCCAGAACGGACCCTTGGGGTACTCCAGATGAAAGGGTTGCATAATTTGATTGTTTTTTTCCTACTTTTACGGCTTGTAAACGGTTGGCCAGGTACGATGTCAGCCAGGTCTTAACATCACAGTTTAAACCAAATGATTCATCTAATCGTTTAATAAGAAAGTCATGCTCAATCGTATCAAATGCAGCACTCATGTCCAAGACTGAAAGAAGTGCCAGTTTACCCGACTCAATGGCAGTAGTTATGTCCGACAAAACACGTAGTAACCCGGTTTCTGTGGAGTGGAACCGTCTATATGCAGATTGGTATTTAGTTAATAATAATAGATATAATTATATCCTCACTGGGATCTCCCGTGCTGAGGATTTCATTTACATTATTAAAATTTAGTAGTATGGATAATATAGATGGTGTTTTTTGTTCAGTTGAGTTTTTTCAGTTTCATTCTCTATTTGGTGTCAGTATATTATCATTTTCTGACCTCCCTATTTTTTTATTATGGTAGCTACAGGTACCTGTCTGAAGAAAGTTTGAAAAAGAATAGTCATTCATATACTGACATTTCTTTGGAAAAACTGTTTTTAATCTCATTTTAAATACATAGAAATATTACATGAAATATTTATGTTTCACAATAAGGAGAGTAGTATTTAAATTGGTAGCTACATATAAATCTGGAGTGATTTTTTAAAGAATAGAATATTAGAAACGTGTGTCAGGGTGTTTGTAAGAAAATAGTCTTTCAGCGTTGGTCAGTTTATTTCTCTTACATACAGCGTTCACAGCTTATAGTAAAAAACAGAGTACAGGAAAGTTGTAGCACAAAGTAAAGTCATTTAGAGTTTAAACAATGATCACTAACGTTCTCACTAAGCACTTAGCTTAATAACCTACACAGAAGACCCGTGGTCTCTTAGTTGGGTTGAGGTTATCCCGACAAATAATGTCCCCGAGGGAGCTTTTACTTGAATTCCCAAGGAGGACCCGGAGGGTTCTCTCGACTTGGTACTGGGGAGGGTTTAACTGGACAATGACCACTAGGATTCTGTTGCTTAGTTTAACCAGGAGCAGGGGCGTATAACTCCCGCATGACCTTGTAACCCTGATGGGAGGAGTTATTCAATACCCAAATTCTTATAGACAAAGCTGTTGTGGCTGAAAGCTCAGATCTCATTGGCTTAGAGCAAAAATTGTAGTTTGATCTCCCGCTCTCTACCATAGCGACTTGTGTAACAGAAAGAGAAGCTAAGCATGCTTTATGCTCCGATAAAAATTAACGGTAATTTCTAAGACGCCATTTCGTAAGTTGAAAAGTCAGTTGATGTTTTTACGTAAATATTTTGAATTTTCTTTCACCCATCTAAAAATAATGTTACGTGCTAGAATTCTTTTTTTTTTTTTTTTTTTTTTTTTTAATTTATTAACGAGGCTTCTGACTCACATAATGCTGTCATTTTTTGCCTCATCTGTTTTTAAAATTACAATATTAAAATATTTTTATTATAATTTATAAGTTCTTTAAAAGGTGCCTTTTGTCCAAGATTACACTTTCAAATATTTTCAAATTTACATGATCGAATAAATTTCATGATTCTTGATATGGCATAGAACTCTGTTGAGGCTATTAAATTCTGAACTTCCGATGGGTCCGAGGTCATCAATATTGTCACTCTCTGTTGTTCATACTTAATGCACTTTGTTAATGTATGTTGGAAATCTTCAATTTCATCACATATTGAGCACATTGGATAATCAGAGAGGCCTATCAAACACAATACTCTTCCCATTAGTGCATGTCCGGATCTTAATCTAAAAATTATTCTCATTTCTGACCTTTTCAGATTAACCTCAGTGAACCAGGGTTCTTTAAACGGTTCCTTTTGGAGTTTTCTATACCATATACCCTTATTGGTAGATAAAGTTTCAAAATGTTGATTCCACATCATATTACATGTTAAATTAATTTTTTGGCAGTAATCTTCGGCATCTGGTTTCCAGTCATACATGTGTCCATTCACACATGCTTCGTTTGCTAACAAATCCGCTTCTTCATTCCCATGTATTCCTACGTGAGATGGAATCCATTGCAAGCATATTTGCATACCTTTCTGCTGTAGCCGCATTATTTGATCTGCAATATTGTAGGCTATTTTTCTGCAGGCAATTCCTTTTGAAACACTTTTGATATGTTGAAGCGCGCTTTTAGAATCGCTTAATATTACAATTTGATTCCAGTTATTTTTAATTGAATACTCCACAGCTTCTTTCATTGCTATCAATTCTGCATTCATAATAGTGCAATTTTTATTCAGTTTTATTTTATGTGTAAAATTGTTTTGTATTGAAATGAAGGCAGCTCCAACTTGATCCGGTTTTTTCGATCCGTCGGTGTAGATCTGGTAGAATCCTGAATATTTCTTAATTAGCATATCGCTTACGACATTACTAATTTCTCTCAATGAAAGATGTCTTTTGGGGTAATTGAAATCATGAATATCAACTGCAATACATTCTAAATTAATTGCTCCAACCCAGGTTTCGAAGGAGTACATATCGAGACATTTGTTTCTATTTGTTTTCCAATCAATGGTTTCTGTACAAATTTTTATCAACATAGGTAATTTTTTATTATTCCAGAATCTGTTTTGTATCAAGGATTTTAGTTTGAAAATTTCCAAAACAAGTGGATTATTTTCAATTGATACAGCTCTTAGCCAAAATCTTGCAGCTAGTTTCCAAGTTCTTATATGCAAAGGAGGGGCACACATTTCACTTTGTAAGACATGCACCGGAGTTGAGTTCAGGAAGCCTCCACATATTCTTAAGGCTCGTGATTGTATTCTCTCTAATTTTTCAATATTGCTTTTGGCAGAATTATGAAAGAGTATACTACCATAATCTAATCGACTTCTTATAAGGGACGTGTACAATCTTCTCATATGAAGTGGATGAATTCCCCAGCTTTTGCCTGACAACACTTTCAAAATATTCATCGGCTGGTTCAATTTTAGACAGGTATTATTTATATGTTTATTCCAAGCGAGTCTGTAATCCAACCACACCCCAAGGAACTTATGTTCATCCACTCTTTCTATAAGTATATCATTTATTTTAATATTCAGGATGTTTCGTCTCTTTCCCCTTGCAAATAGACATATTTTCGTTTTATGTTCCGATATTTCAAGACCTTTTATTTGAAGAGCATTCTGTAGTTCTAACAGAGCTTGTTGAATAATGTCTTCACATGTTTTTACTTTCTTACTTGAATAATAAATACCAAAATCATCAATGTACTGTACGCGTTTCACTTGAGGATGGTTTCCTATACCAGAAGTTCCAATATTGAATAGGAGGGCAGACATGGGATCTCCTTGCGGTAGTCCTCTCGAGCACCTTTGTGTAGCAAATATGTTACATTCTTTAATAATGATCATTCTTTGTTTAAAATATTCCCAGATATACTTTATAACTTTTCCTTTTATACCTTTAGAGATGAGAACCTTAATGACCTCTTCGATCTTTATATTATTGTATGCATCTTTAATGTCTACAAAAGCAGCAATTGTAACGGCATTGGTTGTTTGGGCAACTTGTATTTCTGTAACCATTCTTCCCAGATTATCCATGGTTGATAGTTTTCTTCTAGATCCTTATCGAATAAAAAATTACTTTCTAAATACCACTCTAATCGTCTTGTAATTATAGTGTTGAAAGTTTTACAAAGACATGAAATTAACGAAATTGGCCTTATAGAGGTCATAAGTTTCGGATCTCTTCCGGGTTTAATTATAGGCACAATTTTTACCTGTTTCCATTGCATAGGTAATATGGAAGTTCGTAAAATTGAATTGAATAAATCGATAATAAGCAAATGACAAGAAGTAGGTAAATTAGTTATCATAGAATAAGATATCATATCTATTCCTGGGGATGTATCTTTCATTTTTAATACTGATTTTAGTTCAGAAGCTGTTATCGGTTTGTGAATGCCAGAAGTATCCGAGGTTTCTTCTTCTGTCCACACATGTTCAATTAGATCTTCGTTTGGGGCCAGATATTTTAGATACTCTAACGCTGATTCGCTATTCTCAAAGATATTTGGACGGGAGGTTCCTATTCCCTTATACCATTTCATTTTCTTCCACATATCAGAGTAGGTTGTATTAGAGTCAACAGAATCACAGAACTTTCTCCATCCATCCCTTTTTGCTTTTCTTACTATCCGCCTAGTACTCGATTCCTTGCGCTTTAATTCTATGTAATTGTCAATATTAACATTTTTCCGTAAACGAGTCAGAGCTAATCTTCTTTCAGCTATAGCTTTCGAGACTTCTTGATTCCACCATGACTTCGGTTTGAATTCTTTATTTTTAGACTTCTTAAAGAATGGAATACTTTCATCTGCACCTTTGTTTAGAACTTCTTCTAATTTATCATAGTACTCTTGGATTGACAATGCTTGTTCTGGAAGATTTTGTATTAATTTTTCCACCGTGGATTTATATTTGTTCCAATCTGCTTTTTTGAAATTTCTTTTCAAAATTGGTTCATAGTTACAACAATTTTCTTCTAAAGTGATAATTATTGGTAAATGATCACTACCCATCGTATCTGAATCTACCCTCCAGTTACAAGTCAGTAGGAGCTCTGAAGATACCAGGGTAATATCCGGGCTCGAACTCCTTTGTCCGGGATGTCCTAATCTTGTTATATCTCCGTTATTGACAATAATAAGGTTTGAATCTTGGCAGGCTTCTGCAATGAGATCTCCCCTTGTATCTCGTATAGCTCTATCCCATAGTGGATTGTGGGCATTGAAATCACCGCCTACTAGTGCACCTGATCCCATCTGATCAAAAGCTTTCCTCCATGTTTGAATTGTAACATTTATATTACTAGGACAATATATCACGTTGACGGATTTCAGATTTCCAGCATTGAGTAAGTTAACACTGCATAATTCTAATTCACAGGATCCGATGATATCTAGGGTTCGTTCAATTGACTGTAAACTTTTATGGATTAAGATTGCAACTCCTCCATAGCCATCGGCTCTGTCTCGTCTATATGTTGTATAGTCTTTAAATGTCAAATGTAAGGAAATTGTAGCCAAGTTTCTGATATTAGGGCAATTTTAATGTGTTGCCTCTGTAAATATATTTCTAAATCAGGTTTCTTAAAATGTAAGCTTCGAGCATTCCATTGTAATATGTTAAGGTTATTCTTATCCATTATTCGCCGTAACAAGTGATTTCAATATATCATTTAAGCCTCCATCCTTAATCATACCCATTATGGTGTCTATGAATCTATTAATTGCTATTTTTACGAGATTTTCCCAGTTTTCCCCATTTATAATTGCTGTCAATATTTCACGAGCAATGTTGACATTACTGTTGTTTTTTGAATTTATATGCATTTCAGCTGTGTTTGTCTTATTTCGTTTAAGTTTCTCTGCATAAGTAGTTTTTCCGCTTGATTTGTACACATTTTCTTTATTAAACATGTTATTTGGAATATTTACTTTTTCTTTTGAGTTGGATATCTTCTTTTCTATGAGTTTTTTCGCCTGTTTATGCGTAACATTTTTTTTTGCCATTTTTTGTGTAATCTCTTTCTCGTTCTTCCACTTTGGACAGTTAATGTCATTTGCCGGATGGTCTCCTCCGCAGTTAACACATTTGGCTACCTGGTCACAGGTCTCGTGCTCTCCATTACATTTCGGGCACAGCTTAATATCTTTCTTGCTACAGTTATTTGCAATATGTCCATACCTCCAACAACAATAGCATTGCATTACCCTGAACACATAAGGTTCTACTCCGAATTTGACCCCGTACATAAAGACGTGTGATGGGATCTCTTTCCCCACGAATTTCAGGCTCACAGTTGTCGTCAGTTGACCCTCTTTCCCCTTTTTAGAGAAACGCTTTATGCTAACCACACTTTTATCAGATTTGACGACTTCCATGATTTCTTCGTCTGTCACATCAAGGTCTACCCTTCGTATTACACCGAAAGAAAATTCATTATTATTTTTTTTTGCCACTTCCCATTTCTTAAAATTGAAAATTGAATTTTTGATGGCTTTTTCGGCTTCCAGATCGTTTGGGAACGTAATTTCCATTTTTGTTCCGGAAATTATTTTCAATTTCTCCATTTTCATTCCAGCCTTAAAAAGTAGTTTCGCCATTCCTAATTTTCCAGGTAGGTTTTCTCCTTGTACCACAATGATTCCTTTCTTTTCATTCAATTCTTTTTTCCCTGTTTCACTAGTTTCGGAGTTCAGCCTTGACCTTTTACCGGACCGTGTCACGGTTTGCCACTCTCCAGAAATCTCATCACTTTTATTATTTGATGTTTCCATTACATCATTAATCACTATTTTAGGCGATAGCGGGTACACCATATTACTGGATGGATCCAGAGCCTTCTGGCCCTGGTCTCCCCTTTATTTATATTTCAAGCACGAGTAGTTTTTCGAAAACAACGTTTTGTAGATTTATTGTCACCAATGCGCGTCCACTGGTAGTAATTTCTGATTACGTCAAAATACGGAAATTCGAGCGCGGCTCGGACTGCTCACCACAAAGGTTCGCGGCGTACTGTGCTAGAATTCTTCAAGGTGATAAATTAATGCCGTGTTGTGTTAAAGTGTGTTATCCGGTCTATCTCCACCAATTGAAAGAAGGACCCGAACCCGTTGTAAAATACAGGTACTAACCTCTCGTTCTTTGATACAATGTTCCTGATTTCTGAATGTACTTCATTGGCTAATAATTTAATTAATTTTCCTTTTCAGACCTATCCGTATTCCGACGCGATACAATACCACGTATTAGGATGCTAAAACTGCTAAAAAAAGCCACGATTACATCATACAAGGTCATTTAAACCTCTCCAGAATTGCATCATGTAAGTATTCAGATTTAACCAGCATTTTCCATGATGTTTGCTGACAAAAAGAGCTGTGGAAATTATATGAAACCCTTGCAGGAGAATTTGAATAACTTCTAGTGCTGTGGCAATAATAATGAACACTTAAATTTGTTGAATATGTATATATTCTTGTATTTTTGTGCAAGGTCAAATTAAATCCTATTAAGTTGTTGCAGTAAGACAGAAATCCTGGGTTCGATTCCTAGTTGAGACCGTTACTTTTTATTTTTCTGTGTCTTGTTCCGTTTCATGTTTTGTTTAGATATATTAGTTTTATCTTCTACTTCAATGATAAATCAATGCTCAATACATCGGTTGTACTGACCCTGTTTTGTATTACTGTCCATTGTCTTTTTGAAAATAAAAAGTATTTTTATGTGTGCATAGCTGTGGGTTTTTTTTATTTTCCTTTTCCTGCATTCCAATATTTTTATTTTTAAAATATAATTTTTGTGGGCTATTGAATGAACGATGTTCGCTGGGTGTAGTTATATTGTTTATGGTTACACTTTTTTTAAATGGCCTTGAGATTTATTTATGGTCCACGATATATTTACCTGTCTGGACTAAACGACCGTTTTATCTGTGGTCGTCTGTGGTTAAGGGGGTGACAAAATGGCGCCATACAAAAAGCCCGAAGATATCGATCTAGAGAGTGGTTTATTTATGACCAGGAGACTGGATACTCTGATTCCATATAGGCCTGCACGGTGTTATATACCCTTTGGGACAGGGTAGTGCCGGCCGATGACGGAGGGGTGGGGGTAGCTCGGCCAATGGGGTGTCTTCCTGTAAGGGTGATGAGCTGAAAGTTGCCGAGCGAGACGGCGCTATACGTGTGAGGGAGAAAGTATTCGGATCCGTGCATCGGACGAAATACCGCGCACTACAAACGTTTTTTTTTTGGATACGAAGTCTGCTATTCAAATTACTACTGTCAGATGTCTTAAGACTCATTTAAAAAGTATAAAATGTGTAATTAAATTATACATATACTTCAAGTATAATATTCAAGATACCTACCAGCAAACATTATCTTAAGTCCTCCATAAATAATATATCTCATTTGTTGTGTTTATTGCATTGCACCTAATTTGACGGTTAAATGAAAGTTACATTCACGACCACAATTATGCACTCTGAGCTGAAATATTTTGAATATTATTAAGGCGATGCCATACGTAGTAATTAAAAATTATGTGTTTTTGGTTTGAAAATTTGGTCGCCTAGAAATGATTCAGATGCTTTAATTAAATACTGCGAGTAGAATACATTTTGGCCTTTGAAATAATCGAGTATTTTTTAGATAAGTCTTTTTATAAGCCCAGAAAAAAATAATTTATAAGGCCTATGAAAACTGCTTTACAGTTCAAAATCTTCTACTTACGAACCCTTTTTCGATTATAATTTTATTGTATAATGTGGAAAATTAAGTTGTTTATAAAATTATCGAAAAAAATTTAAATATTTATGCCTGAACATCCACAAATAAAATAAAAAGCACTTTTTGGCCATGTTTTTTTCATGCATAAATCAAAACAGGCTGATGGTGTTAAGCGGGAATTTAAACCTTATCGCCGTCTACGTAAGGGTTGTTATTAATAGCGGCTCAATTTAAAATATTACACGACGTAGTGCATCGCCTTAAAGACAGTATTAGCGATTCTCGAACAAAAATGAAACAGAATAATCAGACAAAGATTAGAAATAATTTTAAGAACCACTAATACTGAATTACCATTTTTAAGTTTGTTATACGAGTAGTTAAGGGCACTTGAAGTGAAACGACACTAAACTGCGCTATATAAATGCCATATTATTATTATTATTATACGGTAGAATCTAGGACTTGAATCCAGGACTTTGCCTTGCAGGGACGCTGCTCTATCAACTGAGCTAATCCGACCCCATATCCGTCAGTCATTTTTAATTTCATCACACTTCAAACAATAACTACCAACATTATATTTATTTTCTTAACGCATATTTTAACTGGCTGCTATCTGTATGTATGATGGCAAAGATTAATCTCGAACTAAATTCTATCTAAATAGTGTATTAGATAAATATATCCTATTTTTAATTTGATGTACGACATCTATTAACGTTTCTGTAAGTCTAGGATGAATGCTTAATTTGATTTTTGGAATAAAATGAGCAAAACCTCAAATAGTAATAATACTAATAATGGATTATTTTTGTAGTGCCGTTTTTGTGCAAAATCACCTCAAGGGCGCTGTACAAGTATAAAATACATTTCTACAATGATCTATGTTATTACTAACTATATATGGAGATAATATACAGTACAATACTTACCTGGTAGGTCACTTGAGATTAAGATTAACTTATTGTTTACTAGCGAAATTTATATACATGATTAAGGGCATAATTAGAAATTTGGACATAATTGGACTTTCTCTCAGAAATGGTATATTTAATTTAAGGGTATGACAGCTTAAAAAGGTAAGTTTCTAATTTAGACCTGAATTCTGTTGGACTTGTTATGGATCTTAGTTCTAGAGGGAGTTTATTCCAAGCCTTCGGCTAAGATACTCCGAAAGTGCGATCACCAAACTTAGTATTTTGCTTGTTTATTTATTGATTGCACATAATAGTTTTTCCTAAAATAAAAATATGTATTTTTCATAATTTTGCGTTCATATTAGGCCGTGTTCATAACTTACTAATAAGGGCTGGGCTCTTTACATACATTTCAGGATAAACTCCCAAGGCTAAGTGACTTTGAGGAATATTTACCTATTTAGTAGCTACCGGGGAGGGGCGACTCCAGTATGACCTAATATGACCTTTTTAACCGCTGACAAGTTATCCACAATATGTCTACAACGTTTGCAGGGTGTTTCAAAATAAACTATTCAATAAATAATAAGGTAAAATTTTTACTAAACTTCTGCAATAACTTTGTCTTCTACTCCGCGATTCATCCATTAGTCACTGTTCCACTCAAAGATAATAGTATTATAATATGTTTGCTTCCACTACATCAAAAGTGTTTTTTTTTACAGAAAAAACGAATTCTTTTTAAGAATTTACAATTCGAACTTGATTTAATTTACAATTGAAATAATTATCTGACGTCTTCCCGGCCTTGTTTTGGTTTGGAATTTTTGGTTTTTACCAAACATAAGTATTTTACCATACAAAAGCATTTGTTTCATTTGATCCTACCACGCCTTCCTCGGGCGTCTCTGACTTATTCTACCATTCTCTTCCATATCATACAAATAATTATTTGATTCGTGTCTCCGTCGGGGCCACCGATTTTTACTACAATACAATACTGTATACCACATTGTTACTATTAAAAAGCTACATTATATCAACTTGTATTCGACTCGTTCCAGAGATAGTGCTTAGCCTTCCTCGGGTGTTCCAGGCTATTTCTACAATTCAAACCACTCTCTACACACTCCCAGCAATAATAAGAACAAACATTGAGCAAACAAGAATGAATTTTCATCGCTATTGGTCCAGTAGTTTTGAGTCTATAAGGGTCCAACGACAGGCAGGGTCGTCGAAAAATTATCAATGACTGTAATAAACAATGTACTTAATAAAGGAAATTTAATGAAATTAAATAATGTACTGCCATACAACATTATTCAACACAATATTGTTCTTACACAGAAATGTAATATTGTTGTGAAGAAGTTTAAATATACAGGGTGTATCGGCACGCACCCAACAAACTTTAACCAGCTATTCCTTAGCACATTTGGAGTTAAAAATGTTATGGGCATTTTGCTGTCCGGTAACATTTTTTTTAATAAAAAATTTACCTTTCATATTTTCACCACATGTCACCACTGTTTTATCCTTTGTCACAGTTTTAAAACCCATCTGGCAATATTTTGTTCGAGTTTCGTTGAATAATATACGTACGTACCTACATTGGCGCGCTTTTACAATCACAACGAAATGGCATGGCACCATTCGTCTCATTTTTAACTATTATCATTTAGTGTGTATGAAAGAGCGAAGACGCTTTTTGACACACTTGCTAATAACAGCTGCTGAACACGAGAAACAATGCCAATGACAGTGACGGAGTGTGGATTTTTTTGTTTTTAATTGAAAAAAAATGTTACCGGACAGCAAAGTGCCCATAACATTTTTTACTCCAAATGTGCTAAGGAAAAGCTGGTTAAAGTTTGTCGGGTACGTGCCGATACACCCTGTATATAAAATATTGAAACAAATAAATATTCATATATTTTTTTTTACTTCAGTAACACGTAGGTATACAAATGAATTACATTTTGAAGTTATGATAATTCGCTGAGCCAAACATTTTTATTATGTGCAATTTAGAATTAGGAATTCCAATCAAAATTTCTCAAATGCAATTAATTATTATTGTTCACTAGATTTCCTTATTACAATTACCTTTAGTTTTGGTTGTATTGCTCATTGTTTATAACAAATAAGGTAACGATACTGATTACAGTGACTACGCCATTAGACTATGGACACAAGTGTTTTTCGTTCTCACAGAGTATAAGTAATTTATTTCCAGTGGTAAATAACTTATCATTAGAAATATATACACACACACCTGCAATGATAAATGGATACTTTTTCCAGTCTTAATTACTAGAGATGCAACGAATAGTAATTTGGTCGAATACCGAATATCGAATATTCGGCTGCCGAATATCACATAGCAAATGAGATAGATTTTTAATTGTGTGGTGTCTCAATCGTTAGGTAATGCTCTACAACCGGTGGTCTGCAAACGCAAAAAAATTACGAACCTATTGAAGTTCGTTAAAATTTATCTTTCGTCAGCTTGCAGTTATAGTGTCTGTAGTGAGAAACTATTTTCGGAAGCTGGTATAGTCTACGAAGAAAAGCGCAATTGTCTGCCACCAGCAAAAACTGGTTTTATTCACCACAGTTTGCCTCCGATTGATTTTAAATATTGAATAACGTAATATTATCTTAATAAATAGACAATTTTTGATTGAAATGCATTTTTATTTTCATTATTAGGTATTCGGTAAACAGTATTCGGTCGAATACCAAATATTAAAAAAAATAGCCTGTAATGTATGGTAATAAGTTGAATATTTAAGCTATAGATGGCGCTAGTCATAAAGCTTACTCCAGAGTCCGACAGATGTCGCTAGAGTGTAAAAAATACTTGTGAGATGAGATTGACATGGAGCAAGCTTCTAGAACCAGAGAATTACCAACCCTCGGGTAATGAACAGTGTAGCTAAATCCAGACTTATTTATTGTAACGTAAATAAACACAATTATAAGTAGAACCTTTTACTTTTTAACAAAGAGTTCCCAACAATAGATATAACATAACCGAATACGGAATTGCTGCCGAATATTCGTTGCATATCTACTAATTACTGAAAATTTCGGCCAAAAATGAAAAATAGATTGTTTTAAAATGAACTAAAAGTCAATAATATACTCGTAACATCTCAACCATTTTCACAAATATAACAACCCAGCGAAAAACCATTTTATTTATATTGGCCAAACTACCCGGAAATTCTATACTTCAATCAAATATCACTTGAAAACGCTCGAGAATGATAAAGATTTTTTTGAATTCGCCAAACATTAATACCCCGATCAAGCCAAAATCGTTGAGAATTGAAACCACTTAATAATAAATGAAAATTACTATTTTCTAAGGCCTCTGAAATAACCAAATTCTTAATAATATTGATAATAAGAATCAATGATTAATTTATCTAACTTAATGTATAACTAAAAGTTAAACATAAGGAAATTTCTGTAAGCCCTGTAGTTTTTTCATTGTTTCCGCCCTGACTGTCCACTTTATATCTGTCACTGCTGTTGTCTCTTTCTTTCACTCACACGTGACATAATTGCAGTAGTAAACAGTAACCACACACATATTACATTCATACCTATGCCGACATATTGCACACTGTTCCACGACGCATGTGTTTCTGGTGAAACCATAATGCAATGAATTTCTTGAATGGGAAAAAACAGGCCGAAAGTAAATATGTCGCTTGGTATGACAAGTTGTAACGTTTAAGAACCTTTCTTTTTTCGGAGAATACAATTATAGCAGCACGTGAAATTACGTTCACACGCTCAGGCAATTCCACGAACCTCGACATCTTCAAGGTGGTAATCTTTCAGCAGGATGGAGCACCATGAAATTATGTAACAGCCAGGGCCGTACCGGAGCCAAACGGCGCCAGGCACGACTAAAATGTTGACGACCCTCATCAAAACCAATAGACGCCTAGATAGGTGATCACCACTATCAATAAAACCAGAAGATGCCTAGATAAGTGATCACCATTATCAATAAAACCAGTAGACGCCTAGATAGGTGACCACCACTATCAATAAAACCAGAAGATGCCTAGATAAGTGATCAGCATTATCAATAAAACCAGTAGACGCCTAGATAGGTGACCACCACTATCAATAAAACCAGAAGATGCCTAGATAGGTGATCTCCATTATCAATAAAACCAGTAGACGCCTAGATAAGTGATCACCATTATCAATAAAACCAGTAGACGCCTAGATAGGTGATCACCACTATCAATAAAACCAGTAGACGCCTAGATAGGTGACCACCACTATCAATAAAACCAGAAGATGCCTAGATAGGTGATCTCCATTATCAATAAAACCAGTAGACGCCTAGATAAGTGATCACCATTATCAATAAAACCAGTAGACGCCTAGATAAGTGATCACCATTATCAATAAAACCAGTAGACGCCTAGATAAGTGATCACCATTATCAATAAAACCAGAAGATGCCTAGATAGGTGATCTTCATTATCAATAAAACCAGTAGACGCCTAGATAAGTGATCACCATTATCAATAAAACCAGAAGATGCCTAGATAGGTGATCTTCATTATCAATAAAACCAGAAGATGCCTAGATAAGTGATCAGCATTATCAATAAAACCAGTAGACGCCTAGATAGGTGACCACCACTATCAATAAAACCAGAAGATGCCTAGATAGGTGATCTCCATTATCAATAAAACCAGTAGACGCCTAGATAAGTGATCACCATTATCAATAAAACCAGTAGACGCCTAGATAGGTGATCACCACTATCAATAAAACCAGAAGATGCCTAGATAGGTGATCTCCATTATCAATAAAACCAGTAGACGCCTAGATAAGTGATCACCATTATCAATAAAACCAGTAGACGCCTAGATAAGTGATCACCATTATCAATAAAACCAGTAGACGCCTAGATAAGTGATCACCATTATCAATAAAACCAGAAGATGCCTAGATAGGTGATCTTCATTATCAATAAAACCAGTAGACGCCTAGATAGGTGACCACCACTATCAATAAAACCAGAAGATGCCTAGATAGGTGATCTCCATTATCAATAAAACCAGTAGACGCCTAGATAAGTGATCACCATTATCAATAAAACCAGTAGACGCCTAGATAGGTGATCACCACTATCAATAAAACCAGTAGACGCCTAGATAGGTGACCACCACTATCAATAAAACCAGAAGATGCCTAGATAGGTGATCTCCATTATCAATAAAACCAGTAGACGCCTAGATAAGTGATCACCATTATCAATAAAACCAGTAGACGCCTAGATAGGTGATCACCACTATCAATAAAACCAGTAGACGCCTAGATAGGTGACCACCACTATCAATAAAACCAGAAGATGCCTAGATAGGTGATCTCCATTATCAATAAAACCAGTAGACGCCTAGATAAGTGATCACCATTATCAATAAAACCAGTAGACGCCTAGATAAGTGATCACCATTATCAATAAAACCAGTAGACGCCTAGATAAGTGATCACCATTATCAATAAAACCAGAAGATGCCTAGATAGGTGATCTTCATTATCAATAAAACCAGTAGACGCCTAGATAAGTGATCACCATTATCAATAAAACCAGTAGACGCCTAGATAGGTGATCACCATTATCAGTGGACGCCTAGATAGGTGATCACCGTTATCGATAATATTCGGATAATTTGTATTTTTATGTAGCGCCGTCTTTGTGAAAAGTAATCTTAAGGCGATGCACAACGTAGTAATTTAAAGTCATGTGTTTTTGGTTTGAAAATTTGGTCGCCTAGAAATATTTCAGATGCTTTAGTTAAATACTACGAGTAGAATACATCTTAGCCTTTAAAATAATCGCGTATTTTTTTAGATATGTCTTTTAATAAGCCCAGAAAAAATAATGTATGGGTCTATGAAAGCTGCTTTAAAGTTCAAAATCTCGTACTTACCAACCCATTTTCAATTATGGTTTTATTGTATAATGCGGAAAATTAAGTTATTTATAAAATGATCGAAAAACATTTAAATATTTGTGCATGAAAATCCAGAAAATAAAATAAAAGGCACTTTTTGGCCATGTTTTTTTTTGTATAAATCGAAACAGCTGGATGGTGTGAAGCGGGAATTTAAGCCTTATCGCCATCTACGTAAGGTGTGTTATTGATAACGGCTCGATTCAAAATATTACACGACGTAGTGGGGGATGTGTTAGGACTGTTAAGTGTTAGGCATAATCAGCGCCTTGGCGCCTTGACAATTCAGCGCCAGGGAATTGATAGACTGCTCCAATTGCGCCCGCATGGGGCCGGCCCTGGTAATAGCTTTTATTACGACGATTATCTCACATCCGATATTATGTCGTTGAATTCATCGTCCCACATCAATTACGGGCAGCAAGTTTGTTGGTTTATGCTTTGACTTTTTGCTTTAACTTGGATGAATTTATAACTTGATGAGTTCTACAGACTATGGGGGTATTTCTCGAAAGCTGTCAAAAATATCACTCGATAACGCTGTAAGTACTCGAAAATAAAGTCCGAGTATATACTATTCATTACTTAAACCTGTGAATAGTGGCTATAGGTTTAGTTATGGACAGCTTATCGAGTGGATGATGAAATACCCCGTTAATCGTAATAATGTGACAATTAATGAATTGTTATCAAGTTTAATTTATAGAACCACGTTTTATTTCTTTTTTTTCTTTTACATATTCAATAATATTATTTTTAAATTTATAATAACCGTTTATTTATAAACAAGCTCCGCTGTGTAATCATTATTACGCGTGACAGTTTAATGCGAAACAGCTGTCACGCGTAATAATAATTACACAGCAGATATTCTTAATAAATAAACTGCTTTAATAAATTGAATAACTTAAGTAATAATAAATTGTTGAACATATAAAAGGAGAAAACAATTGCTGTGACCATTACTGAAAAGTATTGGTGGATTGATTGGCGAAACATCTTCTATAGAGGCAGTATAAACACTAATGTCCAATGAGTCTGTAGTGGGTTAACCCTAGAAGCCTAATCTATTTTATAGGTACATAAAGCCTTAACATACGTCTCAGAGGCGTACACATGTAAATGACAGCCTGTAAGCCAAAATATACCTACTTTTGCCCTATTATTTGATGGAAAGTTAAGTTTGGTATATAAACTAATAATAAAACACAGTTTTATCAATGAAAACTACTATCATAGGTATTTAATACAACGAATCAAATAATTATGCTTATATTCAAACAAAAAAATCATCTTCTTAAAAATCAACCTGAACATATGTTTTTTTTAAATAATCTAATATTTTTTTAACATTAATTTCTTATTCATAGGGCAAACATTAAAAGTAATTATGCTTTTAATTACTAGCTTTAATTTTAGAGCAATCTACACAGACATCAACTTTGTGCTCAGAAAATACTGACTTTTTGCACTTACAGCACACTTATTTCGACATTCTATTTTTTTAAGCAGCAAAAAGCTCAGTATTTATGTTTGTTTGGGCTCTGGTTCTCGTGCCTGAAGTTTATTACCTGAATCAGTAGGTTTTGCGAGAATTTGGCTCATATTTTGTATTTTTGTCTATATAAGTCGAAGTTTCAAGTCTCATCTCCATCCAAGGCTTGACCGAATCTGTGCTGAGTTGTTTAATGAATTTTCTTTTGTTTGAGGGTTTATTTGATCATGTTGTGGCCATAAATTACAGCAGAATTGACAAAAGCCATGTTCAAGATGCCATAGAATACAGCCATTGACCATCTATTAGTTTTGCGGCTGCACCACATTGAGGAGCACTTTTGATCAAATTTATCTACTCCTCCTTTTGTTTGGTTCTAGAAATGAATCATGTCTGGTTTGCCGCTTGAATTATAAAAAATTAAATCATATTTGCAGGTTTTGGTTTGTACGATAAAGTGTCAGAGGGCCATCCAAACAAAACGTAGGATTGCCAACAGGTCGAGATCTCAAGTTCTTCAAGTTTTCGTGAATTTCCCGCTCATTTGATCGAATAGTGCCCACTAGATTTAATTTGTAATTTGAGCTGGTCCTCGAGAGGTGCGGACATTATTCATAGCTGAAGTTCTGTGAGATGATTGGCCCCTATTTGTTGACCAAACATCCCGCGTCCATTCTTACCGCGAAGATTATTTCCAGGAACACGATAATTTTGCCCCGAGTAGGCGATTGCGAAGCATGAGCAGCATCAAATGCTAGGTCAGCTTTTGAAATTTTGAGTCTGCTTCTTTAATGGGAGCAGATTCTTGTAAAGGGAAAGCCTCTTCAGTTACATAGTTATTCTCATCTTTGCTTTGAATGTCGTCCAAACTGGCTGTCCTCGTCTCCTGGAGCTGATTCTCCCAGAAAAAGACTATCTTCTTAGTGTAAGATTTTAAAAATATCGTTACTGTTTAATATATTAGACCATGACATATTGGTATCAGAAACAATGCCAAAATAAACATAAAATGGACGAAAAATTAACGAAAGTAAAAACATATAATCTTAGTTAAAAGTTACACAAAGCCTAAACATACGTCTCGCAGGCGTACTATACCTCAAAAACTCAAAAATGGCTGGACTTAAGTTAGTGATGAAGTTACCATCGGCGAGCTCCCGTCGGCCACTAGGTTGGTTAAAGAGCACGAGGCGCTAACTTCAACCGTTAGAAAGAGAAATAGAATTTAAGATTGTGTGTACGCCTCGCAGGCGTAGATAAGGCTTCTATGGTTAAAAAAACCCTCGGAAATTTTTTTTTTAAACACATCATAAAGAATATTTTTTTTTGAATTGTATGCATTGTAATATTTTTGAGAAAAGATGTATTAATGAAAGTCAAATAGCCTGTTCTTGGATCTCGTCTATTATTTGGATCATAAATTCTAACTCGATTATTTGTTAGTATGACAACAACGATGTGAATTCAGCCATTATCTGCAAAAGTCAAATATAGAACTTTTACAGTTTAAAACATTAGAAATTATTTCGTGAAATTTATTAAACTTATTTTTAAATGTGCTTCAATGTCACTGAAAATGTTTACTTCAACTACGATATGCATTGGAAGATTTTTTGTTGGAAACTCGTTTGTAGGTAAAGTGGTTGAAACTATTGTTTATGAACATTATTATTTAACATAGGTAAATCCATTTGTAATTAAATTTCGCACGACTTACCTCCCTATAAATCTTTCAACCCTGGTATTTAATAAATTGTTATTGTTAACAATTTTCGTTTACACATTTATGTGTAAGAAAACGGAATATTACTTCATGACAGGATGAGGTCAATCCTCACCCTTCCTACCCAGTAACTGAAGTCGACAACTTTATTGAAAATCTCGGTTAAGAACGACATTTATTCCGTATATTAACTGCTGTAAAGTCATCATAAATGCGTGGTTGCCACCAAAAGTCGTAACAATGCATTGTCATCGACAACGAGTCTGTCTGCTGACTTTCAGCTCTATCAGATATCGGTAAGTGGATTAATTTCCGCTTCCAAGATTTGCATTTATTACCGAAAACATAAGTGAAATTCAAATATATATAGGTATTTAAAAATGTGTAAACAACGAGGTTTTATTTTCTTACTTTGTAAATTTTCGCAATCAAATTTTTTATCAATTTTAAGTATTTTAATATACGTAATGTGTTTGCAATGCAATTTAAAAAATTCGATGCCTTTGAAAAAAATTTTCAACACTTTTGAAACAGCTTTTAAAAGATTATTACGTTGTATTTATCATGCTGTTTATCGTACCACAAACGTATTGTTTATATTTAGTAATCAAACAGTAGGAAATAATTGTTTTATAAACAATTATGAAAGTAAGAATATGTTTTGTGACAAACACCAATAAAATATTGCCGATAGTAAAAAATAATTAAAAATATTCAACGTTGAATATATTATTACTTCTATTATATGAGATTACGAGAGAAAAATTCAGGTAAATATTGGCTTTTCTTATAACATTAAATCGCAAATTTAAAAGACCTCGCGGTTTAGATACTTTGTCTTATTTACTGTCTATAAAGTCACGCTGTCAACTATTGACTTATAAACTATCGATTAGTCACGACTTATATACTCGTACATATGAAGGGTCTCAGATGAAAACAATTAATTTCAAAAAACAAAACGTTATGTTTTTGTCACATAGAAAGACAAATTCGGATTGAAAACAAAATCTTCTCAAAATAGTAAAAAACAAAGTCGCCATCCGCGTCTGTCTGTTTGTGCTCTTAGTACTTCTAAATTACGTAACGGATTTTGACAGGATTTTCACTGTCATTTAGAGAATTTCCTAAGGAATTTTTATATGTTTAATACTTGAATATTCTATTTACAGGGACAGCTCCGAGCTGAAGTAGAATTTTGGTGCCCCTTGTCAAAACCAGTAGACACCTTTTTAATTTGTATTTTTGTGCAGCGCCGTTTTTATGAAAAATGATCTCAAGGACGATGTGTTAGGACTTTTGGTGTTAAGTATTAACAGCGCCTTGTTAATTTGGCGCCCGTAGCGGACTGCTCCAATTTCGGCCCTGTCTATTTGTAGAAAGTAGAGAAAATTCGTTGTTTTTCAATCAAGTCGTAAAAAAACAATTATTGGACGCTTACTTTGATAACGCTGGCTAAACCTTATCATGTACATCAAAATAATCTACTACGGAATTGTATATCTTAAAAAGGCCTGCAGAAAGTCCGCGATGGTATTCCTAAGGTTAACCCCCAACAACTCCAGTTAGTAGTAAATAAATGTAACAATTTAGATAAAATGAAAATTTTGTTGAGGATCCAAAATATCATCCTATAAATTTACTAATATTTAATAGGTACATTGATATCTTCTAAGTTCAGCGGGGTTATCGCACATTCCTACAATAATTTTATCTTTAATACAGGGTTTTCCAATAAGAGGTGTTATTTTGATATTCAATCGTAAAATATCAATGGTTTCGTTGCTTGTGTGGCACGTAGCGCCGTCTTGTTGAAAGTACACGTTGTCCAGATCAATACCATCCAATTCCGGTCATAATAACATAATCGGTCATAATCTTGTTGAAAGTCACACGTTGAGGAAAGAGAGGCTTTTCAATAATAACTCTTGGGTTTTCCGAGCCCCAGACGCGACAATTTTGCTTGTTGACGAAGCCACCGAGGTGGAAATGGTCCTCATCACTCAAGATGATTTGCATTTGATTCACTCAAGTGAATTTTAATAATTTCAATGCGTTGTTGAAGCGTGTATCGTTACATTTTTATTAATGGCCTAGTTTCTACTTGTCAAATTACAGTTTCAAAAGTAACATCTACCGAAATAGCGGGCTATTTTAAATAACACCTCTTATTGGAAAACTCTGTATAAGCACACTGTGTTCAAATCAAATTTCAATTTCTTTAGAAGTTCTGCGAAAGTTCTATTCAACTTATATTTTTATTCCACTGTGTTGCAAGTTTCAAAGAAATTGAATATAACTTTCGCAAAGCTTGAAAATAACTATGAAATTTGATAAATTGTCCTAATTCTATGAAACAAAAAATCACTGGTTTCCACTAAGTTTTAAACTTTAAAATGGAATCACAAATACACATTTTTCTTTTTAAATGGAATGATTTATCAATTTATACAGCGCCATTTTTGTGCAATATCACCTCAAGTTATATTAATATATTAACCGGGAAATGTACTTGTTTCGTAACGATTGTAAGTGATGCACATGGCAATATAGGTAAGCTTTAGAGTTGGAGACATCTATTTATAAAATTCCTACACGAGTTACAGTAATGCACGGAGCTATACGGAAGAATATTGATTCAATTGACTGCAGATTTTTCATTATAAACAATCAACAAACAACATTACACTTCAGATATGATTTAAGATTCTCACGAACAGAAGAATAATGCTGCCATCTGTTCCGATGATGCAAACTGGCTGTCTGAAACATTGAATAAACAAGTAAAAGGGGCAACACAACGTAACACCCCAAAAATAATTCACTTTTACTTGCCTATAATTCGTATGTCTTGCCGTGAAGTTGTAGTTCATATTGTACATTGAAGCGCACATAATCGGCAAAGCGATCATCATATAAGTCAATCTCTGCGACTTGCCAAACTGTCCTATATCGAATAAGATGGTATCCAAATTAAATTGTTTCCCGCCCATTTTGTTTGTAATGTTGTGCACTTTTTTATTTTTCTGTGGTTTTGCTTTCGTAAAGATTGGCAAAATTTTACAGCGGCTTTTGCGCGGAACAAGTTGCGACCTCTCGGCGCGGCGCGGAACTAAAACTAACTTGAATTGTTGAAGTTGGCTTTTTCTTCGGCGCCATTTAAACCGCGACGTGTTATATTTATAAATAAGCGACATGTGCGTTGATGATAAGCGGTTCGACCGGAGAAATAAATAATATATTATAAATGGATTATACGCAAAATACGCGTTGTTGTAAATCATAAAAGTCATGTTTTATAGATTTTTATTTACGACAAGTCATTCACAAAATAAGAGGCGCGATGATCCGTGATATGTATATTTAAAACCACACTGAATTTTTGTTTTTTTTTTTCTTACATATTATCAATTAGTAGGTACCTTTTTAAAATGTTCAACCGCACAGGAGTCCCAACTGCTCCTGAGACTATGGCATCCCCAATTTGGTTATGTTGTGAGGCTGAAGGTAGTGGAGAGGGGAAGGATATGCGGAGGAGGAAGGTGGGGAAGTACCAGGCTATTCAGATCTGGTCACCAAACACGACCAAAGCCGTTTCATGCAACGTTTCATTTCTAAATGGTGGTCGGTAGGGCGATACTGAGAGTATTTTTAAATAAATAATTTGTGAAGTTACATAAATCAATCAAATAAAGTTTACTTGCGCATGCCGAGAATTGAGCCTGCGACCTCCAGCTTGCTAGGCGAGAGCCTTATCCCTCGACCACGGAGGCCAACATTATGGTAAATGCCATTCCATGGCAACTCAGTACAGTGACAATTCAACACACTTTTAAAAAAATGATATTTATGGTAATAACATAACGTAACCTACTTAACATAATTTTTGCATCACTTTTCTTGACTTTATTTCACTTTTCAAAAGTGTGTTGAATTGTCACTGTCCTGAGTTGGCCGGTTACCGGTAAATACACTGTTATGTGGCTTGGAGGGTTTTAAAACACTCTGCAAAGGATATAATTCCTCGTGATGTTCATAACCAATTTGTCACAATAGGCACCTATTCCTCTTAGGGTTTACTATAACTAATTTGTTATGATTTATTACTCTTGAGGTTTATAACTAATTTATCATGATATGTATTACTCTTAACTTTTATTATAACTAATTTGTCATGATTTATTACTCTTCAGGTTTATAACTAATTTATCATGATAGGTATTACTCTTAACGTTTATTATAACTAATTTAGCATGATGGGTATTACTCTTAACGTTTATTATAACTAATTTAACATGATGGGTATTACTCTTAACGTTTATTATAACTAATTTACCATGATAGGTATTTATAGGTATTACTCTTAACGTTTATTATAACTAATTTACCATGATAGGTATTACTCTTAACGTTTATTATAACTAATTTGTCATCTTTTTTTCCTCTTAAGGTTTATAACCAATTTACAATTATAGTTAACCTTCTTAACGTTTATAACTATTTGGTCACGATAAGTGATCTTCTTAACGTTTATTATAATTAATTTGTTCGTGTTTTTAAATCACTCAGAATCTTAAATCATTGCATAAAAAAGATCAAAAAAATTTGGCTCTGCCCTTATTTCATATTAAGTAGAAATTTTAAAGCTCAAAAGTTCATAGTGAACATGATGTAACGCGTCTAAAATAGTTACGTTTACCCAGAGATTTCAGACTTTGCAAATTTCAGGATAGCTGTGTTCGCCGTTTGCGAGTTTTTACTTCTTCAGTTTACACGAACAGCTTTTCTGCTTTATTCATTATTATTACATGGTGTCCGGGTCATTGTAGTCAAACAAGTAATTTGTTTACTCAGTCGGGATTTAAACAGTACATAGGTTACCTAATTAGACACTTATTATATTTTTATATATATTTTTTTTAATTTTACTCTTTTTTAGGCCCGTTCATATATTTAAGAAAATAATACTTGGCTAATTTTAATTGCGACATTTTCGATATTTTTTTTCATATGACTACCGCACAAGAGTCCCAATTACTCCCAACCGTCTGGAGCTAGAGTCAATATGGCATCACTAGTTGGGGTATATTGTGAGGCTGAAGATAATAGGGAAGGGAAAGAGAAGGGGACGAAAAGGTAGGGAAGTACCTTGCTATTCATATCTGGTCACCAAACATGGCTAAAGCCATTTAAAGCAATATTTCTCTAGAGCGATACTGAATATATTTACCACTCTGTAACGTGACGTGAATGTACTGTACGTATGTTATTTTTAATTAAATAGGTAACACAAAATAATCAAATAATATAATAAGTCTTTCATACATAGATTGAAAATATTTCTGAATTGTTTTCTCTTATACTATCTGCATAATGTGCATATCTTTTATATTGCTACCATAAAATTAAAAAAATATATTATCTTGAATAAATCACTTTAAATTGGGCAAACATGTTAATTGAATTCAATAAACACACGTTAAATGTTTTACATGAAAATATAATATAAATTATTTAATCACGAAAACAACATTTTAAGGTAAGGTTAGTGACAAAATGTCTGAAGATAGGAAAATAGATAATATAAATATTATGATAAATTATTTCCACATTTATTCAGTACGTGACAGTGGCGTGCCATCTTTAAGATTAATAAAAATCCCACATTAATAATATTGGTAATGTTAAAATTATGTAAAGGGACGTGCAAAACTTACTTTAACCAGAGATTCCTGACAAAGTCTGCGGCGTTACTTTCCACGATTTTTTTCTTTTTTAAATTTTTTTTCTTCCTTTCTTGGTTAGTCAGCCGAGTAAACGCCAAACCCCCCACTCCGACCCCAACTCATCAATAATTACTGATTTTTACGATTTTAGTAGGAAAAAAGTATCTAATCTGTCACCGGAAACCAAAATATCATTTATTTTATTTACTCTAAATAATGGCAGATATCTCTGGTTAAATTAAGCCAAGTACGTACATTAATACACTGTATGTAAGCAATATTATTGTAGTTAAATGTAACACAATGAATTAACAAATTAGAATTGATAGCAATAATTTTAAGCAATAGTAAAACTTTATTTATTTTATTCAAAATATGAATCAAACGGGTGACATTTATTTTTCCTTTTTTTAAGTAAAAATCTTTTACCTTTGTACCATATTTACGTCAATAGTGTTACGGAAAATTGAAACACATATACTTTAGGTTAAATATTGTGATCATTTTGTGAACATTTATAATCGACCATTGAATACAGATTAACATCTCTTTAGTAATTAAAATTGACTTACATTTTTTTCACATCCGAAGAAAAACTACGTTAAATAATTATCCTTTTTTCTTCTTATGTATGTATTGTCTTCTCTGTTGTCATCTATTCACTTTGTAACCTTACACAATAATACATATCTAACTTTTCACTTAACTTCGTTCTGTAACCACGCACTTTAAAACTTCACTTTGAAACTTTTCACAATAATACATGTGTAACTAATTTATTTATTTATTTATATAATTTGTACATTTATTTATAATAAAGCCTAAGACGTTATAATTGTACCATTTATGCAGTGTATATGCAATGCCAAAAATCTCGTAAATGCGCTATAGGACACAAAAAATAAATCTATTTTTTTATCTACCGCATTCAAAAAGCACGTAGCTCTCCTCACAGGTGAGTTCATAAATAAATTAGTGCGGCTTGCTCTACTATATAGAAGATTGTGATGACGTCCTCGAGAGTGAGACTCTGGTACAAAAAAAATTAATAGGGCCATAATATGAGTGTCTAACTTTTCACTTAACTTCATTCTGTAACCTTTCACTTTGTATCTTTTCACTTTGAACTTCGCTTTAAAAATGATCATTTTATGCCTTCATTTTTAAATTCTTCACTTTGTAACTTTTCACGAGTAATTATAACATATAAGTTCTCTCCTCCTAAACACAAGAATCTGCTTTATTAGGAGAGTGTAATAAAATTTGTGGAGAAATAAAAAAAATAAAAAAACTTATAATTTGATTCTACGCTTTAATTCTAACTCGGTTCTAATGATAAGTAATGTAAACACCATGCAGTAAAAAATATGAATCCTTGATAATAAATGGTAATCTCACGGTTGTCAAGTGTAAATAACGCGAATGCAAATTTCCTTCATGTCCATTTACGAGTCGATTGACCTCGTTACACTATTGTTGCAATATTTATTGCTGTACAAGTGTACATACATTAAATAATATTATTTAAAGCCATAAAATTATGATGTATACGATATATCAATATAATGTCCGCCTATAAATATTAAATGATCGGTCAAATCTGCACTCTAGTGGTAATGTATGTAGGTTGATTGATTCACTTTCGGTACATGATACCGGGTTGTTTCATTTCGGTAAATGATACCGGGATGGTTGATTCTCTTTCGGTACATGATATCGGGTCGTTTAATTTCGGTACATGATACAGGGATGGTTGATTCTCTTTCGGTACATGATACCGGGTTGTTTCATTTCAGTACATGATACCGGGTTGATTGATTCTCTTTCGGTACATGATACCGGGTTGTTTCAGTTCGGTACATGATACCGGGTTGTTTCATTTTGGTACATGATACCGGGTTGTTTCATTTCGGTAAATGATACCGGGTTGGTTAATTCTCTTTCGGTACATGATACCGGGTCGTTTAATTTCTGTACATGATACAGGGATGGTTGATTCTCTTTCGGTACATGATACCGGGTTGTTTCAGTTCGGTACATGATATCGGGTTGATTCAGTTCGTTACATGATACCGGGTTGGTTAATTCTCTTTCGGTACATGATACCGGGTTTTTTCAGTTCGGTACATGATACCGGGTTAGTTGATTCTCTTTCGGTACATGATACCGGGTTGTTTCATTTTGGTACATGATACCGGGTTGGTTGATTCTCTTTCGGTGCATGATACCGGTTAGTTGATTCTCTTTCGGTACATGATACCGGGTTGGTTGATTCTCTTTCATTACATGATACCAGGTTTTTTAATTTCGGTATACGATACCGGGTTGGTTGATTCTCTTTCATTACATGATACCAGGTTTTTTAATTTCGGTACACGATACCGGGTTGGTTGATTCTCTTTCATTACATGATACCAGGTTGTTTAATTTTGGTACACGATACCGGGTTGGTTGTTTCTCTTTCGGCAAGTTGTCTAGGCAAGCCTCATATTTTAAACTTCATTCTAACATCTCTATCTCTAAATAGTATAAAATAAAGTCACTATTTGTGTCTGCCTGTTTGTGCGCTTAGTTCTTATAAACAATGCAGGGAATGTTTTATCCATGTTGGTGTAACAATAGTTTTCAAATTGAAATTCAGCTAAAACACAGATACAGCTATAGTACCAATGAAACAACCCGGCCTAATGGAGATATGGTTTTTCAATGTAATAAGAAAAATTAATAGTGTGTGGAACAAGAATCACGTCACCACTACTTGTTTGTCACCGGTTACTTCATCGGAGCCGGAGCGAAATGCGATTTTTAAAGGGGTGGTGTTTGAATCGTTACCATTACTAGTGTCAATATGGCTGAAATAATATTATAATTTGCTGTAATTTTAATTTCGATAACTGTATTTAGTGTTTGTAACAATTTTGTAGTTTTATTTATTTTTTAAATTTTAATTTTACTTACATGTTTTTTTAATTTTTTTTATGTACACCTCACAAGAGCGTCCCTGCCTGTGCAGTGTACAGACAGGGGAACTATGTCACCACCCGGTTGGGCGGCGTTGTGAGGCGGAATAAGGTAGGGGCTGTAGGAAGGGATTTGTTAATGCGGGCCTTGAAGAGGCTCGGATTATAGGAGGGAGGAAAAACAGATGCCGGTAGCTCGTTCCACATACGAGCCGACTTACACAAAAACAAGTCGTAAAAACGGCCCGTTCTCATGAAGCCAACGTCAACCGTGAACGGGTGTTCAGCTCGTGTCCGTTGAGTTTAGCGCACGTGCACCGGTGCATCAGGAATCAATGCTGCTAGCTCCTTGGAGCAGGCTCCATTGAAATACCTGTAGAACAGACACAGCATGCCTACATTACATTGCGTCTATGCATTAGAGAAGGCAATCGGTCTGTTAACAACGGATTGTCAATCAGACGGATCGCTCTCCTTTGCACAGATTCAAGCAGGTTTATTAAGTATTTTGGGGGACCAGCCCAAAGGTGGCTCCCAAATTCAATAGTTGGGCGGACTTGAGACTTGTACAGGGTCAGCAGCTGGTCACTGTTGAAGAATCTCCTAGCTCTGTACAAGACGCCCAACTTCTTGGAGGCCCGATTTACTCGGGCTTCTATGTATCCCCGATGTTTGCTTTTTAATACATCTTTTTTAATGTCGATTTTTTTTTCTTGATTGAATGAGTTAAGTGGAAATTAACCCACTTCCCGACATACGATCGAACTAAAACTCGGCAGGTAGATTCGTTTTTTTTTTAATAGTTTTAGTTTCATAAGATATTTTAAAAGTTTACAGCAGTTAAGAACCAGTCCCTGGGGAGGAGGGTTCAATCCTCAGTCAAACATTTTTTAAAAATTTTATAAAAACAAAATGCCACAGTACGGTTTGGTTTTTATTTATATAATTGTAAAGCTGCACATCTCAACACAGAAATGACACATTTTTTTAAATAAATAAAATAAATAATGACCCCCCTTGGAAGACTTACAAGACATACGCAGGAAATGATGATATCTTCCACACAAACTTCAATAAGTTCACAAACCATTGAGTCTTTAAGATTGAAGTACCTTCTTTTTTCTTTGTTTATTGAAATATAATTCTTACAAATTTATACAAAAAGAAATTAACATTATTAGAAGTTACCTTAAGTAATTATCAACGATTAGTTTATATAAAATGAGATAAAATAATATAAAACGAAAATGCAAGACATATAAGCAATGCAAAAAAATAACAAGTTCTAAAATGTCAATGTTATTAACACCTCCCTAATTAAGAATAAATCTTGTTTAGACAGGGGGTACACTTACCTACATACTAATTGTATTTATTTTATGTTGCCGAAACAGTACAAAACCACAACATTGCAAATGCGATAAAAAAACATTAAAAAAAATAATTGGCTTAGTAAACATAATATATATTATATTATAAAAACATAATTCATGTGGGATAAAAAAAGATTTCACGTGGGTACACACAGACAAAAAGATTAAACAACAATTCGTGCTGGAATTCTTTGTGGTACATGTGGAAAATATCGGCATTTCATCTACATCACGATTCGGTAATGTTGTGTACTTAACCCTAGATAACTAAACTGTTTTCATTGTTTCATTGTAATTACACTTTCTGACTACGAAATAAAACACTAGAAATAAATCAGTAATATTTAATTAAGATAGGAACTTGTTACATGGCACAAAAGTAAGGTTTAAAATGAACAAATTAATATCAAAATATCAGTCTACACAGTGACCACACATGTCAACATTATGTGGACCACAAATAGCCCCTCTACATCTGGTGCAACGGTGTTTGGTCATCCTCCGGGCTTTGGATGGATACAGGTAGCAAATTTTACGCACGTTTGACGTAGATGGAACCGGAGCTTCTATTGTAGAAGATTCGCCAACATTAACAATAAATATAAGAATATATGAATGTACGTACCTTAAAAATAAAAATTATTGCTATAACTAAAGTTTCGTCCAGCGGACAACGAGATGGTCATAGGGCACGTCCTAGTATGCGTGTGGCAGCAATCGCGTCACGTGCTGCACTGTTTACTGAAATTAGGAAGGTAATGAAAGAGTCAAGGTCGGGGAGCGGGGGGAAGTAGGTGATTTCGAATTTCGCCGAGTAGCGCGTCGTCGCCTATCGACGAGCGATTAGTTATCTCTGGTTAACATTTTTTAGTTACAAATTAATTCCTTTTTCGAGTAAATCGAATTGGAAGCTGGAACTTTGAATACATCATTAAAATAATGCATAATATATTTTCTGCATGTTCACAATAGAAGTAACTCTCAGTAGCGCTCTACTACTAACTAAATACCACCATTAAAAGTTGAAACTTAGCCTGAAAAGACTTTTGCCGGGTTTGGTGGCCAGATCTGAATATCCAGGTACTTTCCCATCTTCTTCTTAACCATTTCCTTCCTATCCTCAATACCTTCACCCTCAAAACATACCACAATTTGGGATGCCGTAGTCTAACTACTGGCACCTGACGGTTGGGAGCAGTTGAGACTAGCGAGCCGGATCACCAGTTCCAGCTGTAAAGATCTGGTTCGGTGAACCGGCTCGATTGAACGACGGTTCGTGAACGAGCTAGTCCCTCCCCCTCAACCTTCCTTTTCACATTTCATTGTTACAAAAAGGATTTGCAATATCATTGAGATCCCCTTTTGAAAAAAACAAATATAATCAAGAAATCCTTTACATTTTCCCCCTCGGTCTGATACACAATGACAATCTAGTAGTTCTTTGAACAGTTGACCTCGTGTAAATAAACGTACACTTCTAATTTATTCTTCTTTTAAATCAAAACCGAAATTTCTTCTGAAATGATAACATTTATGTGTAGGTAGTTAAATATCTACCTACTTTATTGATAAACATTACACAGCGAATGAAGTGTGCACGCATAATATGAATCCCTATATTATCAACCCGGATCAGCAGTGACCATAGACGTAAAAAGCATTGGACAGATCATTAGTGCGATTTTGTATTAATGGCGTTGAAGCCAAATCTAGGGTAAGGGGATATTGCCTGGTAGCCATCTTGTATGTCTATTTTTGAACTGATTTGTATGCAAAGTGGTACATAATTAAATTTTATCATTTTTTTGTTGTTAATGCAGTTATAACGGCATAAGATTTTTTAGGGTATTTGATGAGACAAGGAATGGGATACGTCATTAAAAAAACAGGTTTTAGCATTTCTCTACATCTCCCCCCTCACCACGCGGCTTTAAATTGTTCTCGAATTGCTCCGTCCAGGGTTTTTTAAGTTCATGCTGGGTTACCGGCTCACCAAATCACTCGTTCTAGAATATCCGAGAACCGTGAACTCGGGTCTATGCGAACCGGATCTTACGGGTCCGCATGGAGAGCCGGTTCCTTGAGCCGAGTCGTTCGCGATTGAATTCTTCTAGTTGAGGCTCTTGTGTGGTATTTACATAAAAATAAGTAGGTATTTACATAAATAAGAAAATTTGAAAAACAAAACAGCAAAATAATTTCAGTACACTTTATTGTAATCTTCGCCTTAGTATTGTCATTAAGGTACGTAGACTGTCACATTGTATTTAAAAAATAAATAATTAAAAAACTTTTAGTAAAAATATATTATTTTGTGGAGTAGCCAATGCTCGAAATATTGGAATGTTTTATTTATATTGACTTCCTGCGAATACGGTCCTGCCGTTGAGAGCTCTATTGTAATCAGTCTTCTCGCCTCCGTCGCTTGCAAGAAAGAGGAAGAGGGAACAACGGAAGCAATCAGAGAAAAGGTTTAGTGTTATAAATGGACTGGCTTCGTGGCGTTAATTATTTATTCGTGGAGATAACTTAATGAAATTTCTGTACAAAAATAATTTCAATCAGAAAACTGTTGGTTTTATGTAGAAAGTTACCATATTATTCCAGTTAAAACTGAGAACTTTAAAACAAAATAAAAATAACTTGATTTTTTTTTTTTTTTATAATTTGTATAAAAAAATTCCTTCAGAATATAAACCGTAAGTCACGGAAACTATACAGTACACGAAGAAAAATGGCTAACACTAATTAATAACCTTCAATTTGTTTATTATAACAACTTTTCTTTTGAAGGTTATAGCCATTAATGTGCTTTATCATTGAAGAAGAAGATAATACTAATAAATCTAAATGAATCATACAGAACAAGACATAGAAAAATAACAAGATAACGGTCTCAACCAGAAATCGAACCCGGGATATCTGTCTTACCGGGCAACATGTTGTAACTACTGGACCATTAGAACCCATTTATTACACGTAATTTTTGTCGAACTCATATTTCAAATTCAGAATTAACAATATTATCTTACAGCTAATTTTTGTCGGCTATTTTTTTTAAATATTATCTTTCTATTAGATTTAAAAGTATTATTATCTTCTTTTTTAAGACGTTATTTTCGGTAAAGAACGGAATTGCAGGCCTTACGAATGAATTAACAGGTTTTCTGACAAACTTTAAGTAAATTACAAATATATTATCATGATGTCGGCACACGTGTTCATGAAAATTACAGTGAAAATACTTTGTATGGTAGCAATGTATCAAGGCAAATCGCTATAACATTCTTAAAACGATATTTTAATAATATGGTCTGTTAATTATTTATCGTGAGGGCAAAAACCAATATCTCTCCGTGTACCTAACTACCTACGCCGCTGAATAAGAAAGGTACTTTTTTCATTGTAAACATTTATAACTTCTTATCTTTACACCAGTAATAAATCAACACAAGTTTTTAGATTAGCAATTTTATGAAAGTTAGCTATAATTTACTTTGTCATTTTTGTTTAAATTAACCTCAAAAACAGCTTAATATTTTTGTGGTTGGATTGGACAAATACATGTTTATTCAAATTTTGTTGGCGTTGAAAGATTGAATGAACTAACAGACCCGTGAAAAGTCACGGGATCATCATAACGTGATCATCACGCGAGTAGAAATGCACGGGGACCGGATTCTGTAGTTTCCGGTCGTTCGGTGTTAGAGCGTCGGACCGCAAATTGGACTAACTGTAGGATAAGAAGTGGAACCAATTATTTAGTCTATAGTCCGAATTCCAGAAAAATTGGTTCCATTTTTGAAAATGACAATTCAAATAATTTTCTGTAAAAATATTATATACTTAACATTTTTCAAACATTTCAAATTTTGAAAATAAAACTTAAATTCAAAGCACAAGTTAATTGAACAGGATGAAAAACCGAAAATAAGTATTTTTAATATTGTTTTATTTTAAGGTGATGCCATACGTAGTAATGCAAAATCATGTGTTTTTGGTTTGAAAATTTGGTCGCCTAGAAATGTTTCAGATGCTTTAATTAAATACTACGAGTAGAATACATCTTGGCCTTTGAAATAATCCAGTATTTTTTAAATAAGTCTTTTTATAAGCCCAGAAAAAAATAATGTAAAGGCATATGAAAACCGCTCTAAAGTTCAAAATCTCCTACTTACGAACCCATTTTCGGTTATGATTTTATTGTATAATGTGGCAAATTAAGTTATTTATAAAATGATCGAAAAAAAATTAAATATTTATGCCTGAACATCCACAAAATAAAATAAAAGGCACTTTTTGGCCATGTTTTTTTCTTGCCTAAATCAAAACAGGCGGATGGTGTTAAGCGGGAATTTAAACCTTATCGCCATCTACGTAAGGGTTGCTATTGATAGCTTCTCAATTTAAAATATTACACGACATAGTGCAACGCCTTAATAACAAATAGAACAAGCCTGTCTACAACAGGTATCAACAGGTGGCGCTGTTTTCCATAAAATCATGTTTTTACCTGTAACAGGTGATAACTTTATAATATCTTAATTTATAAAAACACGTTTCACTGTGTTCATACACGCTTATCTTAGAAACTGCCTCTTTTAGGCCCAACATATTGTGATGTTTAAAAAAAATGCTTGTTTGTCCAAAAGATGGCGCTTTTTAAAAAAAACACATGTTTGTACCTGTCACGCTACATCTATATAATAAAGGTCTATAAAAAACACACGTGTATTCGGAAGCAACGTTGTTTTGGTGAAGAACTTTTGGAGATTTAAGATTTTGAACAAAAGAACACATTTTTTGTTTTTATAGATAGATAGATAAAAAAGAAGATTATGTAACTTAAGTATAAAAATCTATTAGAGTTTCTTCCGTTAAAATTCGGTTCCTGTTGGACACTTTTAAGTATAATAAACCACCAATTTAATATAAATCACTGATTTTTTCTAAAAAAAATTGTGTATTTCAGTCACTATAATTTATGATCGCAATCTCTTCAAGCTTCTGTCTTTGGCACTTTTCTTTTGGAGATATTTTCTGCTTCCTCGATGGTGTCTGGTAATTGAATGTTTAGAGTCTCCGGGGAGGTCAGCATCAGAACTCCGGACACTATGGAGAGACCTCCAAAGAGGAACGATGATAGACCCGGCATCAACTCCTCCTGTGACAGAAATAAAATTCATTCATTACATACCAATTTTAAAGAAAAATCCAAATGGAATGTTAAATTTTCTAAAATATTCACTGTACACCGGTGATTGGAAATATCATCAAGAATACTAATTTCGGTTAGGTTAGGTTAGGTTAGGTTAGGTTAGGTTAGGTTAGGTTAGGTAAGGTTAGGCTTAGGTTAGGTTTATCAGAATCCTTTTGTATAAATTTGTTTACAACTATTTTAGTATTTATGTCGGATTTCGTCATTTTAAGGGTCGTGTAGAAAGCAATAGCATTTTCTAAGTTTTAAAATGGGTATTCCATCAGTTTTGTTGAGCTAAAACACTCTTTTAAATGATATGATTAAAATGTAGGATTTTCACTGACTTGGTACTAATGTATAAAATTCTAAATGACGGATTTGAGAGATCGGAATTTTTTGCATTCATAAGCTTTCGGACTAACTACCATATGTATTCCTCACTGCCCAGAATGGAGGAAAATAATCAAACCGAGTCGGTGGTCATTTTTAATTTATCACTAAACAATGCATAATAATTACTGTATAATTTTTACTATTCATATGTAAAAGCCTCTAAAAAGGGCGATAATAAATAAACATATTCAATGGTAGCAACCCTTTAACAAATTTGATGATTTTAGTTTGAAATAATGTCGTAAATATTTTTGGTAAAGTTAAATAAAAATACAAAAGGTGTGTAACTCGGATAACCTCGTTGCACGAAAAACACTACTATTTCAAATGAATAATTAGAATCATTGGCGAAATAATCCAAAAATGTAAGGTTAGTATTATTGTTATATTAGATCAGACACGTGAAAAATCGCGGGATAGTCTGCATTATTGACACATCAGTAACGATTAAAAAATGTATTTTAGGTATCTAGGTAATTTATCGTTTGTTTGAATTCTTCACCCAATCATTTCGATTTTTGTAAAATAACACTTAAAAACTCCGAGTATATTGAAACAGTTTTACAATCACAGACACGCGATCGAAACTAATATTTTTCATGATTTTTTAGCAAAGTAATGACAGCCATTGGCGATTCTGAAATATCAAAAAACCATAAATATTAAAATATATCGATAGGTGCATAGTTAATATCTAATCTTAATCATTTATTCGTTGGAAGAATCTATGTGTTGGTATAAACATCTTATTCTGTATACTTGAGATAAATAAACATCTTACTCTGTGTACTTGTGATAAATAAACATCTTATTCTGTATACTTGAGATAAATAAACATCTTATTCTGTATACTTGAGATAAATAAACATCTTATTCTGTGTACTTGTGATAAATAAACATCTTATTCTGTATACTTGTGATAAATAAACATCTTTTTCTGTGTAGGTACTTGTGATCAATTAACATCTTATTCTGTATACTTGTGTTAAATATACATTTTATTCTGTACACTTGTGATAAATAAATAGTTAGGCTGCAACAAGGCCAGCCAAAAACATATTGAACAATATACGAAACAAATAATAACTGTTATATCTCTGCTTACTTGGATATTTCTGTGTTGGGAATTCTTTGATTAAGTTAAAGGTTCTTTACTATAATTGCGTTTATTTACGTTACAATAAATAAGTCTGGATTTAGCTTCACTGTTCATTACCCGAGGGTTGGTAATTCTCTGTTTCTAGAAGCTTGTTGTCTAGCAATAATATCCCACAGGCAATTGCTACACTCTAACGACATCTTTCGGACTCTGGAGTAAGCTTTATGACTGGTGCCATCTATCGCTTGAAAACCCAACTTATTACCAAACATTACACATAAAAATTTGATTATTATCCTGGTTTGCCTGATATAAAATTTTATTGGACGTACTATTAGAGGTGCTTGAGGTGCCACAATTGATCCAATTCTTCCAACCATGGAGCAAATTCCAAGCAATGAATGCCGGAGACAGGTGGGGAACAACTCCGAGGTGTAGACGTAAAGGGAACTGTATGCCACGGTGATGAAATACTTCCCCAGAAGGTAGGTTATCAACAATAGCATTTTGGAATCTGAAAAAGGCAAGTAAATTTATGAAATAAATGTTTCATAGACAGGATTAAAGAACTCCAATATAATAAAACATTATTTTTGATACAATTGTAAATAAATCTGACGAGTCGATTTGTATTTTTTTAAATTATCAGATAATTAATAGGAAGGAGCCACCTTGGGGTGATTTGACAAAACTTGAAACAACGTTAACAATTTTAGTTAAAATACAATTCAATGCCTAGTTCACACGAGGACAGGACAATATTGTATTGTACTAACTCCGGACCCATTTTCCTAGTGTGAACAGAAGTTTGGAGGATAGGACAATGAACCAAAACATTACCCTACAGATAGACGAGCAGGCATCTCCGCAGGATAATGTCTTACCTCACCCCGAGATTGGACAAGACACTCCACACGTCCGTATCTCAGATCGGATTTATTTGGCTTAAAAATGTGGCGTAAATGGAACAATACATATATCTTGGTAAATTCCTCGTAATATTTTTTGCGAACTCGCGCATCGTCTTTGTCCATTTTCCGCATTTGAACTACGGTTGAATAGTATTCCATTGTGATGTCCTGCGCGGTTGGGGCTTTTTACGGAGCTGGGATAAGACAACATTGTATTGTAATGTCTTATGTACTATCCTCGCGTGAACTCGGCATTAAAGTTCTGCAAGGTTCAGTTATTTTATGCTTCGCCTTCCAAAAGTACTGTAACATTGTCATTGAACTATCCTGCCAAGCTGTTCGATGATGTCTCCGCAGATGTACAGTTTATTTGTGATACAGCTGTCGCGCGTACAATAAATATCGGGCAGATTAAAAAATATTATTGAAGTAAATAAAAACAATGAATCATTTTATTTCTCACCTTTTGGTAAAAGCGGAAAAGAGATGCAAGCAATACCACTCGCTAAAAATGCACAGAAAATTGTGTACTTTCTCCCCACCCTATCCAGTAATAAGAATACAGTACAGTAAGCTGGTACCTCCACCAAACTGACCAGAATATAGTTCAAGAAGATGTTTCCAGTCAGAGAAACAGCGTTGATACTCAAACCATAGTACACAAAAGTACATGTAACCCACCAGATTGAACAAGTCAACAATCTTATGACAATCACTCTCGATTTAAATGCGTCTTTTATTGAAGAAGGTTGTACTTCTTCTTCTTCTTTCAGTTGTTTAATCTCTACATCTACTTTTAATGGTTTCATTTCAACATCAGTTTCCTTGCTCTCTAAACCCCCATAAAGACTATTCATGGACTTCTCTGATAGAATTACTCCGTTAATTTTTGCAGCTTTTTTCAAGATTGCTGCAGCTTCCTTGTTTTTCTCCTTGCTGATGAGCCATCTTACGCTCTCTTCGATCAACCAGAAGTAGACGATGAAGAGGAGTGAGGGGGCATAGATGATCCGGAGCAGATTTCTCCAATAGGAAACGGACCAAGCGATACGCCCTAGTAGCATTGCACCACTACTATAGAACATGTGGATTACGGTTGCACCCAACACTCGACGTGTTGGACCCACTAGCTCCATACCTGAAAGCAATAAGAAAATGAGAATTTACCAAAAATCACTCTATAAAAGGGTTGTTATTAATCAACGAAAATAATATAATTTTCATTCCCTCGGTCGTTCCATATCCCTCTAAGGCTTCCCCTACAAAATAGTTCATTCAATTGCGCATCATAATATCTACAGGGTTTTCCAATAAGAGGTGTTATTTTGATATTCAATCGTAAAAGATCAATGGTTTCGTTGCTTGTGTGGCACGCAGCGCCGTCTTGTTGAAAGTAAACGTTGTCCAGATCAATACCATCCAATTCCAGCCATAAAAAATCATTAATCATCTCTCGATAGCGCAATACATTCACCGTAACTGTTGCTCCAGCCTCATTTTCGAAAAAGTAAGGTCCAATGAGTAACATCTACCGAAATAGCGGGCTATTCAAAATGACACCTCTTATTGGAAAACCCTGTATTTTTTATTAACACTCCATTTTCCATCCATCCGCTCGATGGTTCACACGATCTAAATGTCCCTTTAATCTTGTTATTTACGCTTTCATTCGTTACACATTACTTTTCTGACCCCAAATTCGTAAACGACCGTGTTAAGTTACATGATTTACTGTCTTCTATTTGTTTTTGTCCATTATCTGCCAGTTTCATGCTTCTCCGCCATACATCCGTTTTGAACTCAGAATTCTATTCTCGCAGCTTTATTCGCAAAGTATTAATGCTGTATAATGCATTAATACTTCTTTAATTAACTTTCCATCGTCTTTATCAACATTGCCGTCTTTTGCAAACATCCTCATGAAACATGCGCAAATGATTTATGATAAAAATAAAGTGTATTTTTACCAAGGATGAAGGCAGAGCTAAAGACCCCAGAACCAAAAGCCGGCTCCAAGAACTCGAAGATCACGAACATGATGTACGAAGTGGAGAAAGACCGAAGCAATCCGAAGACTCCAGCGAGGAAAGCCGAGGAAACCAGAGCTACCCTTCTGCCATATTTGTCGGAGACATAAGCCACTAGAGGTAGAGCACAGAGCAGGCCAATACTGTGGATGGTGCCTACGAGGGTTCTTTTCCAGCTTTGACACTGGATTCCAAGCTAGAAAAGAGAAAAAAATGTTTAGCTTTGAATTAAGAAGTTCTAAAATGATTTGACTTTTAACAATAGGGTAACAAAATATTCAAAAGGTTCCACAAAGGTAAGAAAATACAGGTACATGTTGTCATTCCTTACGAAAGCTGCAACGTCAATTTCGTTCATCGAACTACACATTTGGTTTTGAAGTTTTTCTCAGGGTCTTTGTTATCTCCGGAGATGCTGTGTGGAAACTCTTTAAAATGAGTATGAAGTAGGACAAATATGAGTATGAGGGAGGACAATTACTATCACATTCAAGTTACAATAGATTGAGCAAAAAGTTGTCAAAATAGCCCATTCTTACGTGGAAAATAAACAAAATATGTAAATATATTGGGCATTACTTTTCCGGCATACCTTGCACAGGGACTGAAGAGATAAAAATTGCTTTGGAGTACCACCCACTGAAGTACCGATAGAATACACACAGCATTACCGCATGAAATTTTTATTTTAAATATTGCAAATCGCCAATTTTCATCAAAAACTTTATACTTACATGTTTCATCTATGAATGGTGATACTTGATAGACATGCATCAAAATCGTTTTTCATTTTTACTGTTGTACCTAGTGTCGTAGGTTCCGATTACGACATTCAACATTCATTCTTTTAAATAAACATTTTTTTAAATACCTCTTTGACTATGGAACCTCCTTCCCCGAACACCCATTCCTCACAGTCCAACAGCGTGTCCTGATTGAAGGATTCTGAACTACAGGAGCCAAGCAGCCCTTCATCTCCGGAGATCGCTAAGGAGGATGTGTTGGATGGACCATAGCGGGAGCATCTCCTTGGATTATCACTGTTGGGCATGGCATGGTGGAGCCAGTCCCCGTTCAGAGATGCGTTTTGCAGGTCACATTGCGGGATGAAACATCTGACAGAAAGAATTAAAATAACTTGTTTTATTCATATCATTACAATTATGCTTTTTCTAATCAATTAGAAACTTTTTTGTTTCTTATGAGTCCTGTGACCTTAAGAGTGAGTTAAGAATAGATATTTTATTTTTAAAAAAGTGGACCTAGAACGCTTACAGCGGTAAAACTAACAATTACAACACTTACACCGGTAGGTTTAAAATTTGTACTGAAATAAACAGTCAGGTAGATTTAAAAGTTGGACCTCGCTCAAAAAGGGCCAACGCAGCTTGCTATCTCAGGACCATTTTAGTTTTGTTAGGTTGAGATCAGGATCAGGCCTTGAACTTAGTACTCGCTAGGGAACTCTATGACGTAATATATTATGCAAAATACTGAAGAAACGCACCAAAAAAACGACAAGAGATTCAATTCCAAATCATTGTCAAAAATATATATTTTATTTTAAAATGCCGTGAGAAATAAAACCGGTTTATATTCTATACTTCCAATTCTTACGAATTCCCGTAACCTACATCACCATCACCATAAGATACCGCCGAATTAAATTAAATATTATAATTTAGGTTGTATCTGCCACTTCAATAAACTGTATTTGAAAATCGGATTTGATTTGAATTTAAGTGTAATCGTTTTCAAAATTGGGAGTGTTTGTTTGGACAAATCCAGATAAGCGATAAAGTACAAACTTATGTTTTTTAACAGAATACTATTTCAATTGTCTTTGATCTCGTGATTTTCACAGATCTAGTAATATACAGGGTGTTAAGGGACGTACTTGACTTACTTTAACCAGCGATTTCTGACATTATTTCGAGTAAAAAATGGAAATGAAATTTAGGTCTTCGGTGACTTTTTGGTGTGTTTTTTGTTTTCAAAAACATATATTTTTAAATTCTTTTACATGTCGTCACGGGTCACTCAGTCGAGTAACCATCCAACCACCCACATTGACTATAGCTGTCCAATACGTGATGATTTTCTATGTTTTTAGTTTAAAAAAAGAACATTAAAGCGTCAACGGCGACCAAAATTTAATTTACTCCAAATAATATCAGGAATCACTGGTTAAATTAAGTCAAATACATTACTTAACACCCTGTATATATTCATTAAAAATACTATGTTATTAGGGGCCGTTCAAGTATTATGTAAGCACTATAGGGGGGCAGGGGGGTCTTTGCTTTGCTTATTTTTGATGACATGGGGGGTGGGGGGGTCGAGATAGTGATTACTTCAGCACTGCTCAGCAGTAGTTATTTTTTTTTTACACATTGGCAACCCACACATTGTCTATGTTTGAAAACCGAATACATATTCGGGGATTCCCACAAATAATTAATACGTTTAGGTACTCGCTTAAAAAACAGAAAAATGCATATAGCTACCAATTTTTACGTAAGCATGGGAGGGGGGGTAAGAGCTTTGCTTACCTTTGGTGACAAGGGGGAGGAGGGGGTAAATAATTGTAATAAATCTGCTTACGTAATACTTGAACGGCCCCTTACGTATAGTGAAATTATTATACTGCTGTCGCATTCACAAGAAGTCGTATGTGGCATTTTTGGCCAATTTGTTTTTTTACACAATCTTTTATTTAATGTAATGTGCTACTTCCTATATTATCTGGTATTTTAAAATAGTTACGTTAACGAGTATGTTCCTGTTAAAGATAAAATTGTATCCGGTCTTACAATGGTCATAACCGTTGACCTATATTTAATTTTAATTATGTAGTTTAAGCAGATTCTTGTTGAATAAATTAATCCCATTTTAGTCGACTTGAACGATGACAAGTTACCGACACTATCGTGCTAGGGGTGCAAAGTAAAAAATATAGTCGGTATTTTTCTCATTTTTATATTAAATCAATTTAAGATACACACACGCACACACACACAGTAATATTAGCCGTGTGAGATATATTACGTAGGCTTACTGCCAAAAGGTGGTAACTAAATTTTCCGCTTTTGTGAGTTACCAACTTTTGTAAGTTACCAACTTTTGTAAGTTACAAACTTTTGTAAGTTACCAACTATTGTAAATTACCAACTTTTGTAAGTTACCAACTTTTGTAAGTTACCAACTTTTGTAAGTTACAAACTTTTGTAAGTTACCAACTATTGTAAATTACCAACTTTTGTAAGTTACCAACTTTTGTAAGTTACAAACTTTTGTAACTTACCAACTTTTGTAAGTTACAAACTTTTGTAAGTTACCAACTTTTGTAAGTTACCAACTTTTGGAAGTAACCCTACGGTTAATAGAATGTTTTAAACCCAACACGGAAGGCAATAATATCCAGCCTTTCTCCCGTACAATCTATTTATATAAAGGAGAGAGTCTGTGGCGGACGGGCGGTCTGGCTTTGTTTTTTATACAAAGCTACAATTTTATTCTAAGATTGATAAAATTTTGTACGCTTGACCTTCAAAACAAGAGAAAGGTCACTGTCTACTTTATGTATTGAAAAACCGTCCCCATCCTGTTTTCCACTACTAAAAGAAGAATTTTGATGCTCTTGAAGAAATTTTGCACAATTAGGTTAAAAATAACATGAAAATTACTGTCTATTCTAGATGCTAATAAATAATATAATATGCGCATAGCAACACCCGCGATAAGATAATATCTCCACGTACTATCGTATATTACGATACGACACAAACATTTATTTTTAGCCGCGTTTACGTGACAGTATAATATGCAACTATCGAGATTGGGCTGAAATTTTCTCCCAATCTGAACAAGGCTTCAAGCATGTTCGGGGCATTGTAGTATTTACCCGTTTAGTGTGTCTATTTGTAATTCATAGTGTGTTTGCGAGATAGATAGAAAGAGTTAGTGGGATAGAAAGGGAAAGGGAGTATCGTACGATAACATCGTACGATATTCTGTGTATAAATATAGAACGAATACTTTGTATGTATAGAGTGTCGTCTGAGAGAAACAGGGGGGGTCAATGTGTTAATGCATTATCATTATTTTAAATACATATATTTGCATTTCGATCTTGTTTTCTTGAAGGAATGAGTAATTTATCGAAATGGAATACCGGACCATGCTGAAACTCGCAGATAGACTCGTTGTCGATGAAAATGTATTTTATTACTTCAAGCATTTCTATGAAATTGGCTGACATTATAAATATTTACAGCACTTAATATACGAAATAAACCTCGGTACTCGGATTGCGCGGTTCGTTCACTTTAGTCAGTCCCTCGGGAGGAAAGTTTAATCCTCAGTCAAACCAAAAAAAGTGTATTTTTGAAATAGTTACTATGTTTAAGCTTTTTTTAAAGAAATTGTATTTATTTTAAGTTATATTTTTTTACTAAGAGATACAATTATTAATTAATCTATTTATTTGTATTAAGCAAACTGTTTTTATTAATTTATCTAGTTTTCTTAAGTAATCATGTTTTATCTTGTAATATAGTTTTATATCTATTTTAAATAAGTTTTCTATTTTCAATAAGTCATCGATATTAATCAACAAATATTTTTTTTAAAGACATCTATTTGTATTATTAATTAATCTAGTTTTCTTTATTATTGAGTTATCTTTTTTTTTTTTTTTTTCGACTTTATGTCCGGGTTAAATCTTCCTCACAGAATAAACTAAACCCTTTTCCACAAATGATCATCTAGTCAATCCACATTATGCAAATGCATTTTATAAGCATAATAAATATAATACAAGAACAATACGTCAACTCACCAGAGATCAAATGTGAAAATAATTCACCGACTCCAGATATTTTCATATCAGAGGGTTCAGCTCGGTGGAACTCCTAAATCCTACTGATCCCTCGATATAAATATTTAAAAAATCTTTCGTAATCCTACTTGTACAATTTAAAATGACTGATTTTTGTATTTTTATATATAAATTCTTTGACAGATCTAATACGCCTAAATTTTGAATGAGAGAGCTAGTTATAATGCCAGTAGTTAAAATGGTAATATTTTTATAGACTGAGAATGCCAAATTCTTTTAATCTCATTTCCTAAATCTGTGTATTCTCTTATTTTTTCAGAAACAGAATTTTTTTAATTTTGTCATTTAAAATAATAATATTTTTACTAAGATATCAATTTTTAATTAATCAATCAATTTTTATAAAGTAATCTATTTTAATAAAGTAGTTTTTTTATTGAATAATCTTTTAATAGTATATGTTTCGTTTATTTTTTTTATACCGAAGAATAAGAATATGAACAGATACTGATACAAAAACACGTACGTCACAACTGATTTATATTACCTACATTGCTATTTTTTTGAAATTTAAATGTAGTTTTTTTATTTGACAATGAAATAAACACTGTTAATTGTGAATGCGTAAAAACTGTTTACAACGCTAATAAAAAGAATAGATGACTATTCACCTATTCCGATTTTGTTAATAAACACAACATTTGTTCATCAGTAAACCACCAAGTAAAAGACGAAACCTACACTGGAAAGATCATACCAGCCAAACCGTTGACAAAATGAATAGTTAGAAATTGTAATAACCGTTAAAAAAATTAGAAAAATAATTAATAGTTTTAAGAATTCGAAACTTCACGGGAGATTGTGAGCACATCATTATCTCTGTTTGTTACAAAAATACAAGATGGTAAAACTTTTATTATTATTTATTTAACTAGAAATAATAATTTCACTCTAGTTTTTACCGGTCGAAAATGGTATGCAAAAGAATTTTAATGCAAATAATCAAAATATCATATCTAGCCAAAATATCACATCGAGCCAAAATATCATATCGGGCAAAATATCATAACAAGACAAAATATCATATTGAGCGTGGACTGTGACAACAACTTACAGATATATGTTTATATATTGTGTTTTACAACAACGTCCTATCAATTTCCGGGAATCAATTTGTAAGGGATCAACTAGAAGAGGGATTTATCTGTCCTGGGACGAATTGTCAGGGGATCAATTATCGTCTAGGGACCAATAGGGAAAGAATTAAAAGAAAACGTTCGACTGTGTGATAAGAATGCTTCTTATTGTGTTTATAGTATACCTAAATACTTCAGCAATTTGAATATATTGATAAAGATATTAATTATGATATAAATATTGCATTCATATTTATGAAAAAAACATTATCGTGCCTGAAATGGATCGCCTAATAGCTGAAAGTAGTTTAAAAAATATATATCATTAAACGGTTGAACATCCCTGTAAAACCGTTATCATAAAAATAGGGTAACATACGGTTACGCCCACTCATTGGAATGGAATGTACGTCAGAGTGTTAAGTAGGTACATATGTATTTTTATTTTCGCTTTCAAAATAAACAAAAAAACTATAAATATTATTATAATTCAAAAAATCATGCCGGATTTTCCAAAAATAATGTTTCCTTTTTATGATTAGGTTAAGCGAAAAGTTGCATGGAGTATTTTAATAAAATGGAATATATGAAATTCTACTTAATATTTAAGGCTATGTACCATGTCTTGGAATCGGACAGCTAACAATAACACTCCTTATGGCGAAGGCGATAAGGTTGAAATTCCCGATTAACACTTACTAGTCGCCTGTTTTCATTTTCGCTAGAAATAAACATTGTCAAAACGCGTGTTTTATTATGTTTTATTTTAAGTTCAATCACAAATATTCAAATTTTTTACATTCATTTTCTAAAAATCTTAATTTGCCACAACAATAAAACCATAACCGAAAGTGGTTACGTAAGTAGTCGATTTTTTCAAAGATTTAAATATTAAAACCAAAAACACGTGATTTTGCATTACTACGTAGTGCTTCGCCATAACAATTCTTTTCTTCTCTGTTTTCAATCAAATTAAAAAATAATTAATTTTCTTAAGTGAGACATGGTGTCACTACCGAACTTGCTCGATGGAACGACTCCGAATCCAATATGACGCCTGTAGAATCATATTTGTATACCGAAGATACAGCAGCGCATCGACAATGTTCACGGAACTAGGACTGAATGGATTTGCCGGCCTGATGAGGCACCGGGTCACTGGAGCCAGGATGCGGCTAATGGCCTCCGCCAACACGTTGGTGACCGCAGCCTACCAGCACCAAGCGCCACTCTTGAGTGAGCGCTGGGCCCAAGCTCACGAGAGACAACGCCCTACAAGGTTGTCCTAAATTGGTAATTTTATTTTTTATCTATATGGGACGTGTGGGATTGCACTAACCTCCCCACATCCTTCCAACAGACAGAATAGTGTTGGAATTCTCTGTCATGAAAGTTGAAGAACCTAAAAAATTGTTATTATCCATCCGACATTTTGATTTTGACATAGTGTGACAAGTCGAGCGTGAAGATTTTACTTTAGCTTCAATATTATAGCCTAAACGGATTACAGTTGAAGAGTAGGTACCGTTCTTATCTTAAAGTCTTATCGATAGCTGGGAAGTCCGGGTGAACTTCGACGTTGCACTTTTTTTAACCTTTTGTAAGTTATCTTGTTTTGATGGTATTATAGTGAACTACTTTACTATAGTGAATTATTATTAAACTACTAAAGACAAGTTGTAGACAAAATACGTCAGTATGAGGACGCCTGTCAGATGTAAAATATTGATTATTTAATGAAATGAAAATGAAAATGTCTTTGTGTTTTAATAGTAAAACCATTATTTTATTCTTATTAAAATATATTCAAAGAAATATATCAGAAATCAAAGATATATGCGTTGATGTAATGCGGTTAAGTTGCATAAATCGCTCTATCACACCATACAAGAATCGGCCTTCCCCGCACAGAGTTTTGACGGCCGGGAGGAAAGAGCCGATGAGTTACGAGGCTGGCCGAATTAACGTTGTTCCGTGCAAGAGAGTCGTCCCGTCGCAACTAAGTGCGACAATGGATAATTTCCGTCATGATTTACTCAGTTTTGAAGTATTTATATACTACAAAAAAATGAAAACAGTATGTTTTTTGTTATTGTCTCCAAATATTCACATGGGTGATATGTTAATAATGTATTTTTATGTATAAATTCACTCAAGATAGTAAGTAATTTGCTGAAACCTAATAGTTCGATTAGTTCAAGTACACATAATATATTATACAGATTATTTAGATAGCATCGTGTAATATCGTGTCATCGATAAAATAAATACATAAATGATAATAAATTCACGATAACTAATAACCATATCAATGTCATATATTTATAGTGATTTCCCCATGATATTATGTACCTGCTTATAAAAAAGAAGTAAACGCGACGTACGTTTATTAATTTTATCTACGCGCTGATAGATAGACGCGCGTTTTTTTAAAGTTTTGTTCGTTTTGCTTTAAAAGTTTGCGCCCGTACAATGGCCACATGAATATGAATAAATAGTTTTGTTCGTAGAAAACTCGACTCTTTCAAGAAGGGCATACAAATATAATATTGCATCGGTGATTCGATCCAATATTGTATTTGTATGCTCTTCTCTAAAGAATTTAGTTGTATACGGACAAAACTGTGTATTCATATTTATATTGCGTATAACGGGTGCAAAAAAAAATTTTCTTCTCAATATTCTAAACATAACATTACACACATTGAGATTGTCACACACACGGCGAGCACAATACACATGGAGAGAATTACATACATATAGAGATTTACACACATGAAGATAATTACACACATATGGAGATTTACACACGTGGAGAGAATGACCCACATGGACGGAATTACACACATGGAGAGTATTACATACATGGAGAAAATTACACACACGGAGAGAATTACACACATAGAGACACTTACACACATTGAGATTGTTACACACATGGCGAGCATAATACACATGGAGAGAATTACACCACCGGTGAGAAATACAAACATGGGCACACATGGAAAGAATTACACAAACAGAGAGAATTACACACAGAGAGAAACTTGTACACATTGAGATTGTTACGCACATAGCGAGCATAACACAGATGGAGAGAATTACGCAAATGGAGAGAATTACACCACTTGTGAGAATTACTTATATGGTGAGTAATTAAACACATGAAGAGAATTACACACATGGAGAGAATTACACAAATCCATCCTAACATAACATTTATTTACCACACACTAAAAACGCTCTAAAATGTAAAATTATTTAAAAATTTAAAATCATTTCATGTGTAATTTTGTCTGTGTGTAATTCCATCCGTGTGTAATTCTGGGTTCCGTGATAACTCCTCAAAATGACATTTCAACACACCTTTAAAAGGTGATATAAAGTCATTTAAAGTGATTGAGGCGATGTACTACGTCGTGTAATATTTTAAATCGAGCCGCTATCAATAACACCCCTTACGTAGATGGCGATAAGGTTTAAATTCCCGTTTAACACCATCCACCTGTTTTGATTTATGCAAGAAAAAAACATGGCCAAAAATTGCCTTTTATTTTATTTTGTGGATGTTTAGGCATAAATATTTAATTTTTTTCCGATCATTTTATAAATAACTTAATTTGCAACATTATAAAATAAAATCATAACCGAAAATGGGTTCGTAAGTAGGAGATTTTGAACTTTAAAGCAGTTTTCATAGGCCTTATACATTATTTTTTTATGGGCTTATAAAATGAATTATCTAAAAAATACTCGATTATTTTAAAGGCCAAGATGTATTCTACTTGCAGTATTTAATTAAAGCATCTGAAATATTTCTAGGCGACCAAATTTTCAAACTAAAAACACATGATTTTGCATTACTACGTAGTGCATCGCCTTAAACAAAAACTAAGTTACATATGTAACCTATTTAAACTTGTTTTTGTTTCATGACTTTTCATAACTTTATTATACCTTTTATAGGAGTTGTCATTTTTTGAGAACTGTCATTTTGATGAGTTATCCGGTCACGGTAATTCTGGTAATGTAATATTTGTATGTGAAATTTACGCCTAAGTAATTTTACTCGGATACCATGAAATGCTATTTAGTAAGAAACAAAAGATTGATTCATTTTAAAGATACTTACGCCTCGAAAACGTTCCATTTATTGCGAATACGTATACTAACATAATACATATTCAAAAATTACATAGTATTATTTTCAAAGGGTTGGTTATTAAAGAAAAAAGATTGTACATTACAAGTAATAAAAATCAGAAATTTAACTTTATTGAACCGTTATTGTGTTTTGACAGTTGTTTTGTATAAACGATTTATGGTAAACATTCTGTTTCAAATTTTTTTTATTTTCTACGTTAAATTGGTAGACACGACGTGTAATTATATTTTCAATATACAAATTCCCAAATTCCGACAAGTTTTTTTTACCAATGTTATTTACAACAGCTGTAAAACCATCTGTTTTAAGTCTATCAAAGTTAAACACGGAGTAAAAAATTGAAATTCAATTAAATCTACGTCAGAATTACGAACACGTTTATATTTTTTGCACTTAAATTGGGTGTTAACCGAAATACACACACAGTTGGATTAATTTTATGTAATAAATGCACTCTAAATAGATATTTTTGCGGTGTTTTAAAGATAATCTTTTTGTAAAGCCATGGATTACAAAAAACCTTTATTATATTCGTTTATTACGATCCTTTTAACGTGCTTTAAACGCAGTTTTAATCCGTTAGGCCAATTGCACGGAAACGGTGCATGAATCTTTATTGCTAGGTGTCCAAGAGATTACAAAAAGTTTAAACAACATACGTCGACGGAAAAAAGGATAGTAATTATTGTATTTCGGCTTAGTCGATTCGACGAAGGTTTGTAATCTAGGGTTAGAGTAAAGGGCTCTATAGGGGTTAACATGTTAACATATAGATAAAAAGTAAAAGTCTAATGGATAAATGATAACTTAATTGCCCTTTATAATATAAAATGTTGTTAGGTAGGGTACCTACTACCATATTAAAACGTAAATGTAACGGGAAACTCGCTGTACAAGCGGCAAACTGATGAATCTTCATCACATATGGGGTCGGTTTTGTGGTTTGTATAACTGTTTTTGATTTGAGCCATCAATTTCAAGGAATTTTTTAGGTTAAATTTGAAAAAAAATCGGTCGCCCTAATAGGTTAGTTTCAGCTTTCAAATGTCTTTTAAAATGCGCAAATGGACGTAAACCATACTCCAAAAGTTTTTTTTAACCATTTAGCTGCCGAAAAAAAGGACAAAAATAAAAATGCTCAGACCGTGTTGTAGATTCACTAGCTTCCCCCTTGTAGGTACTACAAGTTTACGGACACCGTGTATAGTACATTTGCAGCACGTTCTAGAGTGGATGATACTCTCATAATGGCTTTTTGTTTGACGACTAGATCTGGCCAGAATAGCCAGGTACTTTCCCACCTTCCTTTTTCCCATTTCTTCTCCGTATCATCTTTTCCCCAAAACATACCCCTATCGGAAATCCCGCAGTCTCACTGACTCCAGACAGTGGGAACAGTTGGGACCTTGGTTCGGTATTCACATAAAATTAAAAATATATTCACAAACACAACTGTTTATTTCAGTTCCTACTTATTACTTATCAGCCACTTGTGATGGTTTAGTGTTCGTTCAACTTCTTGTAAAGCTGACCTCTTTTTCGCCAGGAATACTTAAGAATTCGTGAAATTACGCAACGCCGCACAGTGGGCTGAAAATCGCCTTTCATAGACATAGAGACTTGAATTTTCAAAGGTATTTTTTTTGGCTAGAAATGGATTCTGCTGATCATTACTATGCTATAAAATTTCGTATGAAGCAATTGCGTGTACAAATGAAGGAGTTATAATTTTTTTAAGAAACATTTGTAGGGCACTGACATTAAAAATGAGGCTATCTATTGAATCATAAAGTTGGCCATTATATCCTTACATTCAGATAAACTACTATTTATTTGTATTTTTTTTACATACTTCGTATTGTGGCGCAACTTGCGATTTTTTTTTTAAATCCTCAAAGTTGAAAAAATACTTTTTTATGTTGATGATTCATTTTAATGCTTAAATGCTTTACATATGAGTATGATTTGTCTAGTTTACAATATTTTATTTACACTGCAAGCCAAAATACCCTTGAAAATTCAAGTCTATGAAAGGCGGTTTTCAGCCCACTGTGCGGCGCTAACTTCAATACAAACAGAAGCAATTATAATTATTATTATTAGCGATGAAAAACTCAAGAAGATGATGAATGATGATCCATAGTTAATAATAAATAATAACTTTATAACTCTCAACTATGTATGACTAAAAATTGCTTCAAAATCAGTAAATAATTGAACCACGATACTTTCACTGAAGGTTTCAATTACATCCATATTACATCTGACGAAGGCAATGACCTAAAAACTAAAATCTACGCTGTCGTAAAATTTACACAAACCATTTGTAAGAAAACTAACTCAACGCACGTGTTGAGCCGCATTCAGATGAGAGCTAAAATTCAGCACGGAGGCCAGACAACGAAATTTAAGATGAAAATATTGCGATTTTACAAATTTATTAATAATAAACAAACTCCGAGGTGATAAATCTTTCCACATAGTATTTTTTTTGTAATACAAAATTGAATAACAAGAACATTTGAATTGATTGAAAGGTTCGTAACTGATGATGGAAATGAGGTTGCGACCTGAAAATAGTTGGGTTGACCTAGAAATTCATGACATAAAAAGCTGCGCAAATTTCGAGACGCCAAAACTTGCCAGAATAGATTGTGGGTGGCTTTTGTCTATGAATGAAAACTTTTGTAAGAAATACATATAAATAAATAAAAAAGTACTTGTGCTAGGGAAGTACTTATTTATTAATTAGTAATTTATTATATGCCTTCTATAAATATATTTTAAACGTGTTAAATTTGAAAAGCTTGAAAACAACATATTTTATTTTAGTACAAACCTATATTCGAGATCAGCAGCTGAGAAAATGTAATTTCCATTATTCAGAGCTGCAAATACCACGGGTATCACCAACAAAACATAATTCAAAAACTGATATTTTCCAAATTCACCAATTTCAACTAAAACACTGTCCAAATTTGCCACAACAGTTTTCTTTTTTTCCTCCATTTTAAAAAAATATTTGGTCTATGGCAACTTTTGTAAACAAAACAATATAAAACGTCAGTTTATTTTAAAACCGAATATGGAACACTTTTGAAAATATTATAATATTATAAAGCGATACATTATTTTCAAGTTGAATTCGGAACACTCGTTAAAATGATCACATTTGAACGTTCAACTGGACATTTGTCACATTTGAATTTGGAACAATAGGTCAAGTCGATTAAATGAATTAATTATCTTGTTGAAAGTTCTAATTCTTTTGAATTCGGTTTTGAGCGGGAAATCCAAGCGCACGTGGAACGAACGAAATGGCGCGACTTTAGCTCGTGCGCGCGTTCAGTTTAAGACTGAACGAGATTACAAAGACTCAATATATAGGGGCATCGTGCCAATACATTACTGCTAAACGTGCTAACGTCTAGGCATACAATATTGGACACTATTTTAGTTCGGAATATCGCGCGATCCACCGAGCCCGCTTAAATTTGGAATTTGAACTCGCGAGGAATGCCATTTTCAAAATTTAAACTTGCATAAATCTAAATAAATACACGTGGCTAGTATTTCGGAGTGTCTCATATCTGAACACGAAATAATACAATGTTGCTTAGAAGCAGAGAACGCTAAATGCTACTAAGTATTATAATATTCAATTATAAATTAGAAATTGTGGTAGAAAGTCACGGATATTGTCGATTTGGGCGGAGGGTATGGGTAACGCCGCCCTCGGAACCATTTATTGGATAACCAACACCTCTGCCGTAGTTCACCCCAAGTGGTTCGCTACGTTTAATGACTTAGCAGGGATGCCCGGATTAATGCGGTGAGGTTTGTCCGGGTCTTACCAACTGCACTGCGGGAGAGAATGGTTGGGGGAGACCTCTTGACCTCTTCAACAGCACTCTCTCGGAACATCGCCTTGCACCGCGGTGAGAGTCACTCCTGGACACCATAAATCAACTTGTATAGATTGATAACTTCGGGCTTTATGTATGGAACAAATTGGACCTAAAAACCATAGATATGGCAATATAAAGACAGTTAACTTCTCATTCGGAGCCTACTTATTGTACTATAAACCAATGAAAAACTTTGAAAGTTTATTCCATAGATTTTCAGAGTTTTTCATTGGTGGATATAGTTAGGCAAACATATGACATAACAGTATTTCGGTTCAAATTTTCGATCGGAGTTATACCCCCCGGTGGACACACTGACCCCCAGATTCCTACCCACCCCTCTTACCTTTTTTATTCCCAGATTTTCCTCTCCTTCCTTTCCTAAAAAGACCTTACAAAGACCTGTTATATCTCTGCTTACTACCAGATTTCTGTGTTGAGAACTCTTGCGAAGAAGTAAAAGGTTCTTTACTATAATATCGTGTATTTACGTTACAATAAATATAAGTCTGGATTTAACTACACTGTTCATTACCCGAGGGTTGATAATTCTCTGTTTCTAGAAGCTTGAAGTCTGACAAGGATACCCCACAGGCAATTGCTACACTCTAGCGACATCTGTCGGACTCTGGAATAAGCTTTCTGATTAGTGCCATCTATCGCTTGATTACCCAACTTATTACCATACATCACACCCATCATCCTCAAATACGCCATTGGCCCTCAAGGGAATTATATTCCTCAGGGCCTCAAGTGTGGAGATAATGTAATGCAAATAATAACCCTTAGTATATGCCAAGACATCCACTGTGGATTTTCTGGTATGTTGCTTCTATGGTACCTACTATATTCTTATTTATTCGCTTGCAAATGAAATAATGTATCATATTAATTTAGGTTGTCGTTTCGTCAATTTCAAATATGTTTATTTTATCAGTGAAAAAGCTTATCGCTAAATTAAATGTCAAATATCATGATTTTTCATTTTCGAAGTCTATTTTCTGTATTTATTTACAGGAAAGCTTCAGATATTACTTATTTTTTGTAAAGAACGCTTATTTATTTAGAATATATAATATTTTTCAAGAATATTTTCGTATGTATTCTTAGCATCATATTTTTTATACCATTAGAGAGAAAAAAAAACTCTTCAAATATAAGTAGCTATGCTAGGAAAACTGCATAAGACAGTGGATATATACACTTTTTTCATTTGTATTTAAACACGTGTGTTATCTGGTAAGATGTTACAATTTACAAAAACATATTTTTGCAAAAAACAAGAAAGTTATTAAGGCGATGCCATACGTAGTAATGAAAAATCATGTGTTTTTGGTTTGAAAATTTTGTCGCCTAGAAATGTTTCAGATGCTTTAATTAAATACTGCGAGTAGAATACATCTTGGCCTTTGAAATAATCGAGTATATTTTAGATAAGTATTTTTATAAGCCCAGAAAAAAATAGTGTAAAGGCCTATGAAAACTGCTTTAAAGTTCAAAATCTCCTTCTTACGAACCCATTTTCGGTTATGATTTTATTGTATAATGTGGCAAATTAAATTATTTATAAAATGATCGAAAAAAAAATATTTATGCCTGAACATCCACAAAATAAAATAAAAGGCACTTTTTGGTCATGTTTTTTTCTTGCATAAATCAAAACAGGCGGATGGTGTTAAGCGGGAATTTAAACCTTATCGCCATCTAAGTAAGATTGGCATTTTAATCCCGACATTCTAAGGGTTAACCGACTGATATTCCAGGGGAAGATTTATGGAAGACTTAGTAGAGGAAGAAACCACACCTCATAAGACAGGTTCATACCTGGACTCGTGACATGAGCTGATTAAAATTATAGTTATTTATGAGAGGGCACGAAAAATTGAGCATAATTTTGGTCACAAGTAATTAAGGAATTCCAGTCAATTAATTGTTTTTTTTATGTATTCACCTTCTAGTTTTAAATGATTAAAATAATTTACACAGTTAAACTTTTTAAAAGCTCGCAAAAAATATCAAAATTTGGCGGGTACGGGTGACGTCATACGTACCTTGGTTTTGTCGGTTAATAGTAAGGCCATTCCCACACAGGTCGGTATGAGGAAATCAACAAATCTCAGGGGATTTGGGTGTTTAGGGGGTTTAATTCCCGCCCCATCGGACTAAGTATTCAAAAAAAAAACAATAGTAGGTACCCGTAACGGTTCCATGCTAACTCAACCCAGTGACTATTCAACACACATTTAAAAAGTGATATAAAGTCATTAAAAACGATAAAAAAAATAACCTAACCTAAACTACTTAACCCAGTTAATAAAGTTTTTGTTTCATCACTCTCCATGAATTTATATAACTTTTTTAAAGATGTGATGAATTATCATTTTGATGATTTATTCGGTCACCACCCGTAACAGTAGTTACGCCTGAAAAATACAATAATATTATTTGCACTTATCTTTTAGGTAAAAACTTTCAAAAACAAATCCCTCCCTTCCCCTCAGGGGGTAACCCCTCTCTCAATGTGAATACTATCGCCACGCCACTGGTATATCCAATTAATAATCGGAGTTGAATGACTGATAACAATACATTTTTATTTGATATGGTTGACAATCGAGTTCTTTGTTCTACAAATTTAATAACCGTGTTGCTATTGCCTACAAAATAAGGATCAAAATATTGTTCAAACTCGGGCATCGCCGGGTAGTAACTACGACAAATTAATTATAGAATGCAACTGTATTCATTTATCAAAAAACATTAGGCATCTCCCACGTGATGATATTGTGATGTATGGTGATTAAATTGTTACTAGGGCTACTGAATAAACAATAATAATAGATTAAATTGTTGGTAGGGCTACCGAATAAACTAAAATAATATATTACATTTTTACTAGGGCTACTGAATAAACTATAATAATATATAAAAAAATTACTAGGGCTACTGAATAAACTATAATAATATATACAAAATTTACTAGGGCTACTGAATAAACTATAATAATATATAAAAAAATTACTAGGGCTACTGAATAAACTATAATAATATATGTGTTGGCGTTCTATTGATCTTCGGTTACCACGGTAAAGTCAAATGAATTATTGCTGACTTGGCTCCTGCAGTGACGTAATGGTAAAATTCGAGACCCCTCACTTTCTGAGAGTAAAAATGAACGCGAATTTGACTTCGCGGCACTGTGTAGTAGGGTGTATCGATTTTTAACTTTTTTTTGTTTTCAAATCCCAAGTTGAAATAAAGTTGCTACTAGGTACCACAACTTACCACAATTTTTTTTGGATTTTAAAAAAAATGTTTAGGTCTCCCGCAAAGTTTTTTTCAAAAAATATCAATTTTTTTTTTAATTTAAAAAAATAAATTCATAACTTTTTTGTTTATTCCAAGTTAAAAAACAGTAATATTAGGGCATAAAAATAAGTACGAAACGGTTTTTTTTAATAAAATATGGTATTTTGGTCTCCCGCACAAGCCCTAAAGTTTGTTAATTTTGATGAAATTTTGTAATTTTGTGTACATATATGAACCATGTTTTTTTTAAGTTTAAGCCACCGGAATTAATTGTACTTTTCTTACAGAAGGCATAAAATGAGACAATATATATATACATAATTCTTATAAACATACAGTAAAAATATATACCACATATATACTATATATATATAATATGTTTTATACCTGAAAAAAGATAGTTGGACGGTGTAAATTGTATGAGAAAGGTGTTGAAAGAAACTAATGTTATTTGCTATTACTGTTGTTTATTACAAAAGTATAAAAGGTTATAACATGTCATAAAATGTAGTATAAAAACTAAGTACAAAATGTTGCTGATTACTTTCCATACGACATGAGTGGCAGTTTTCTTGTTCTACTGCAAATTTACTGACTTGTTTAAGTATTCGTCCTTTCATCTTGGCTTCAAAACCTTAAATCAAAGTTATGTATAGTATTTACATAGGCCTAGTGAAAATTTTATAAATGTTATTACAGTTCCCAAATGAAATTTCAATTTAATATGGAAGACAATTCTATTGCTGAAGAGTTGGCCAAACGAAACCCCGGCAACATCTCGCACGCCAGGTGGCTTACTCTGGCAAATCGAGTCCTTCGTTTGTATGTAGCCACCGATGATCCGACCCCTCAGCTAAGAAAGCTTGCAGAGTTCATAATGAAGGTCTACATACCATCATGGTTCTCAATTAAGTGCAATCCCCAAATCCCGCAAGCTTCCATTCATTTTTTAAAAAGGATTCTTTTCCGCAATTACTTGGAAGATGAGCTAAGAAAAGTCGCCCATGCAACGTTACAGAGAAATGCTTTCATGGCTCACCCAGAGCATGTTTTGATAGCTATGCTGTTCGATGAACGAAAACATATCAGAGCCTTGGCTTATAAGGGAATCCAGAAAGCTCGCGCAACCGAAAGGAAAGGGGTAAGGGTATTTAAACCCCCTCAGATCAATTTTGATGCCGAAGACTATATAGATATGATTGACTGGCGATCCACTTCAGTAACCGAACCCCTTCTTGTTACTGATATGAGCCTAGAAGAGTTGGAGTCAATTGCGGAAACTGGCAAAAGTGGAAGGGTTGAATTTAGAATTCCTTCTCACACTCAAGCGGTGGAACGAATTGTCAAGAAAGTCACAGAAGCTTTAAAGCGAGTATGTGGGCTGATCGAAAGATATGGTTTTATCCGTGCCAGACTGGAAGACCGTAAAGAGCTACCAACGTTCGAGACCAAGAGCCAGTACAAAACCTCTGCAAAGGATTAGAATTTAAGTAAGTTTTTTCGACTATTTTGTAGTTATAATGTTTCTAAATAACGTCTTTATCATACTGTCTTCTATATTAAATTGAAATTTCATTTGGGAACTGTAATAACATTTATAAAATTTTCACTAGGCCTATGTAAAAACTATACATAATTTTGATTTAAGGTTTTGAAGCCAAGATGAAAGGACGAATACTTAAACAAGTCAGTAAATTTGCAGTAGAACAAGAAAACTGCCACTCATGTCGTATGGAAAGTAATCAGCAACATTTTGTACTTAGTTTTTATACTACATTTTATGACATGTTATAACCTTTTATACTTTTGTAAAAAACAACAGTAATAGCAAATAACATTAGTTTCTTTCAACACCTTTCTCATACAATTTACACCGTCCAACTATCTTTTTTCAGGTATAAAACATATTATATATATATATATATATAGTATATATGTGGTATATATTTTTACTGTATGTTTATAAGAATTATGTATATATATATTGTCTCATTTTATGCCTTCTGTAAGAAAAGTACAATTAATTCCGGTGGCTTAAACTTAAAAAAAAACATGGTTCATATATGTACACAAAATTACAAAATTTCATCAAAATTAACAAACTTTAGGGCTTGTGCGGGAGACCAAAATACCATATTTTATTAAAAAAAACCGTTTCGTACTTATTTTTATGCCCTAATATTACTGTTTTTTAACTTGGAATAAACAAAAAAGTTATGAATTTATTTTTTTAAATTAAAAAAAAAAATTGATATTTTTTGAAAAAAATTAAAACTTTAGGCCTTGTGCGGGAGACCTAAACATTTTTTTAAAAATCCAAAAAAATTGTGGTAAGTTGTGGTACCTAGTAGCAACTTTATTTCAACTTGGAATTTGAAAACAAAAAAAAAGTTAAAAATCGATACACCCTACTGTGTAGCGATGGGTCATGATATGACTCATTTTATTAAGGCGTTGCACTACGTCGTGTGATATTTTAAATTGAGCCGCTATCAATAACAACCCTTACGTAGATGACGATAAGTTTTAAATGCCCGCTTAACACTATCCGCCTGTATTGATTTATGCAAGAAAAAAACATGGCTAAAAAGTGCCTTTTATTTTATTTTGTGGATGTTCAGGCATAAATATATATTTTTTTTCGATCATTTTATAAATAACTTAATTTGCAACATTATAAAATAAAATCATAACCGAAAATGGGTTCGTAAGTAGGAGATTTTGCAGCAACTGCTTTAAAGCAGTTTTCATAGGCCTTTACATAATTTTTTTTCTGAGCTTATAAAAAGACTTATCTAGAAAAATTCTCGATTATTTCAAAGGCCAAGATGTATTCTACTCGCAGTATTTAATTAAAGCATCTGAAACATTTCTAGGCGACCAAATTTTCAAACCAAAAACACATGATTTTGCATCGCCTTAAGAGCGAGAGTCACGGTAACAGCTCAATATTTTCGTACGACTGAAAGAGTCAACTCAATTTAACGACCGCTCAATTAACGGGAGTCGAGAGCTTAGAGTGTAGGAGCAATGAGAATACTGTGCTCGACGATACGGCTCCCCCGATACGGCACCCCAGATACAGCTTCTCAGATACTGCCCCCCCGTTACGGCTCCCCCGATACGGCTTCCCAGCTCCTAGTATATGGTACGCCGCCTCGTACGACGACCACGAGAAAAATAAGATGCTAATAAGTGTAGGTACATACGAGTATGTCCGAATCCAGACACCGGACCGTCACACGCCGTTCATGTCTCTGAATACGTTATAACAATTAATACTTTCATTATTTCAATAAATATCTCCTGATAAAAAGAATAACTGTTCAATAGATCCGTGGTACGGTTTACTGGGAGTCGTACAAATATGGCTAATCAGAAAGAGATTTAGATGTGTACAAATTTCTCATATATCTAGTATGAATATATGTATAAAGTACAAGTAAGAAATATAAAACTAAGTTACAATTCAAGAAATACAGTAACATTGGTTTATAGTCCAGTCAGTGGGGAGTTTTACCTTGCAAAAGGTTAGGTAGTAGCGATTTTGATATATGTTGTTAAGATTGGGACTCTAAGGAAAAAAAAAAGTTTTCGACCTTGGGAGGGTCGAGCTCGACCCGCCATCTTGGATTGAAGGTGCCAAAATTTTATTTTTTCAAAATAATTGTGAAGTGGTCGTTTTTACAACCAAATTGCTGAAGGCAAACTTAAATACAACTAAATTACCTACATTTTTTGTAGATGGTATTTTTTTGTAAGTCTAATAGGTAACGAGTTACAGTGGCGGAAATGTGAATATTTTTCTAAAAAAATGATGAAATTCCCAACTTTGTAATTTTTTCGGGTTATTCATTACATAATTATAATAATTTTGTAAACTCATTTCCACACCACCATGAGGTATAGAACATGGCGCATTTTTTTATTGTGGTATCTCCAGTAGGTCTACTCCACAGATATACCAGCGATGGTAGATTTCGAAATTATGTTACATTACTATGAATTATGTTACTATAAATTATGTTACTTAATAACAGTCTTCGTCACCAATGTCATCATCTAACTCATTGCCTGTGATACTGAGATTCTGGGCTTTCATTGACAAAATCTCTTCTTCTTCGTCCTCGACATCGATGTGAACCTCTAGCGAATTTCAGCATGTTTGACCATTACAGCACCCACATACAATAGAACACTTCAATCCAGCTTTCGTGCAGCTACATGCAACGCCGCATCCTTTTTTACAATTGCATGAAATAAATTTTAATAAAGTCTCGGGTGCTGGTTTCTTTGTCATTCTTACTGGAACAAGCCCGTTGGTGTCACGTTTCCAGCCCCAGTTTCTGGATTTTTTTGGATTCCATACCATTTTTGGACTTCATGGTACGTTCTAAATGCATGGTACTGTGCAGCGTCGTTCGTTGGTGGCAAAGAGGCAAGATTGAATTTGCTTTTTGTTGTCGACTTTGCGAAACGTTTGTAGCGGACTTCTTCCAAGGTTTCCTTATCCATGTCACCCCCGTACAAAGCAACAAGAAAGCGTGTTCTTGCAACTGCTATGTCTTCTGGTGTTGCATCATGTTTTTTGAAGATTCCTATCATGGCATTGAGTCTTGTGTCGTTTTGCACAAGCGAACAAAATTTTGTTTTTCCTTGGTTGAAGAAGGACGATGTTGTATCGCAGCCGCTAAATGCCTTAAATGCCATGAAGAAACAGAATATTCTCAGCCGCCTCTTTGTATTTCACACTATTCGCGGAACACAGTCTTTCAAAAGTTTTGCCTCTCCCGGGTTTGCGAAGATATATACTACTTTTGGGTGGTGCTAATGCTGTCAGCAGAACTAGGAGATCAATGTCTTCGCCAATAATGAAAACAGCGTCATATGATGAACACAAGGAAATCGCAGTATTGACAATCAACTCATCAGCATCTTCTTCAGCCTGCTTAACTGTAAAATCATCCTGTATAAATTGCTTTGTAAGCATCGAAATCAGACGGACTTTGTTATTTTCATTGGCTAAAAATCGTTCTTGTGAAACTTGAACTGGCATTGTTTCATCGAAAAGAACATCTGCAGACATGAGCATCCAGGCAACGTCCTGTAACCAGGACTCAATCAGTGTTGCCAAGTCAGCTGTAGACTAGGATCCCACTATAACAAATCAACGTCATCGAGTACACGGATGATGCTATATAAGTATATTGTAACGTAGAAATACGTTAAAATGATATTGTGTAATATGTTCGTACAAAATTTATCAAGAAAACTGGAGTTTTACAATTTTTTGTCAAAATTTTCTTCTTTCAACCGCTGTAACTCGTTACCTATTAGACTTACAAAAAAAAACTTTTTGCAAAAAATGTAGGTAATTTAGTTGTCTTTAAGTTTGCTCTCAACAATTTGGTTGTAAAATCAACCACTTCATAATTATTTTGAAAAAACCAAATTTTGGCACCTTCAATCCAAGATTTCGGATCGAGCTCGACCCCCCCAAGGTCGAAAACTTTTTTTTTTCTTTAGAGTCCCAATCTTAACAACATATGTGAAAATCGCTACTACCTAACCTTTTGCAAGGTGGAGCCCTTTTTTATTCCCCACTGACTGGACTATTAATATGAAGTGAAAAAATAAAATAAATACCTTCGTATATTATCAAAAACTTTTTTCTTAAATATATTTCACATACCCTACGAAAAGTGCCAAGACTTGTGGCTTCCTTTACTAATTTTGGTAGGTTATTATAAAAATTGTGTCCTTTATAAAATAAACAGTTTTGTGTGCAGGTAAGTTTAGTTTAGGAAAGCCTAAAATCTCTGCAACTTCTCGTAGTGTAATTGTGAACATGTTCATTGTACATAATATTATAATATTTTTTTTAATGATAAACTAATGTTTATAAGAAAAGGTTTTTACAAGACACGAAGGATAATTATTATAAACAATAATTAGTCGCCTGTAAAATCATCCTTATTTATTATCCTTTGTACTATGCATAAAAACTTTGTCTTATAAATATTAGTTTATCATTAAAAAAAAAAAATATTTGACAAGTCAAAATATTTCACCAACAAATGTAGATATAATATGTCTCAACGCCATCTAGTGGAAAATTTAGCACTAACAAAGCCTTTCCTACAAAAATAAAGTTGGTTCCTTACAGGTGGAAAAAATAAAATAAGCAGTAATTATTGTTGATTGAAGTACTAGTACATATCGAATTATTTGGCATGTTGGAAATAAGCCGACGTGGCTCAGTGGTCCAGAGCGTCTGGCCGGACATCAGAAGGCGCGGGTTTAATTCCCGTCGGCGGCATTTATTTTTACTCGGGAGATAATTTCAATTTGTATGGATATTTAAGGCGACTAATTATTGCTTATAATAATTTATTTAAATAATATTAATTTGCAGATAATTAGGGAGGATGTTATTTTTAATCTCGTTCATCAATGTTAAAATATTATATTATAATATGTTGTTTAGTTGATATCACATTTAAATTTTGTAACATAATTTTAACTCTTGTAAACACATTATTTTACAACACCCTATTTGAATAAACTGTAGTTAATTATTTTAGGCTTCGTAGTTACGTAAGAATTTCAATTTCTGATCCTTTTTAAGAATCCAACTTTTTTCAGCAATTTTCTTGGTTATCTAAGGGTTTAACAAATTTTAATTTATTATCCAATATTACACCCAAATATTTCATACTACTAATCCTTTCTATAGTTGTGTTATCAATTTTTAAAATTGCCTGCTCATATCCACCTTGGATATCTACAATTATAAACTTTGTTGGTGAATTTGGTGACATAGTGTGACATAGTGATAAAGGAAATTTTGAGGAATAAGAAAAAGTTTTCAAGAACCAATATTTAACCCTTAACCGGTATACACGGGTCAAAAAAAACCCGCTCCATCCTTAGAGCGGATCAATATTCACACATCACGCTATCGGTATTTCACAATTGCACACAACTTTGCAGTATAATCTAATACGCATCTGATTTCAGCGAGTATATTCGAAGTTACGAGTACTTACTGTATCGGAACAGATTTGACACAATAATATGGTTTAGGTACCACTTATGCATAAAATTGTGATGAAAATTGAACAATTTATTAATTTTACATCCTAATCTACCTAAATACAGAAATTGTTTGCTAATAAGACTATGGGCCTGGGTTCTTTACCCCAGCAAATGGTATGACGCTACGCCACTGCTTTGGAGACTTTATAGTAGGTACTCACTTATCAGCACTACACGCAAGTGATATTATTACCTACATGCTAGATAAATAAATTATGTTTTATTTTTCTTTATTACAAAACAATACAAGATTTCAAATTATAACCGTAAAAAAAAATTGTTTCTACTTATTCTACGAGGAGTAAGTATATACAAAAAGAAAATATTTTTTTAAAAGGTGATGTGGGAATAGTATTCAAAGTCTTATTAAAAAAAAGTAATTCAACATACAAATTAACATAATTCAATCTTCAAATTAACTACAAACATATTTCAATATACTAATTCAATCTTCAAATTAACTGCAAACATAATTCAATACACTAATTCAATCTTAAAATTAACTACAAACATCAAAGATATTAGACTTCTAATATCTTTGACAAACATAATTCAATGTACACAATTTTAGAGAATTGTTATAATGACAATAGCCAAAGTTAAAAAAGCTAGATAGTATAGATTGTATGCGAATATTGGGCACAATATATTATTATACAATTTCTGAGAGTTAATTTGCTTTTTGAATTGTTCATACTTCAAAGTTTCGGTTACCTTCATTTTGTTTTTGGACAATAATATATTGTATCATTTCACACCTAAATACAAGCAGTGGTACTGAGCCGTCATTCCTAGCATTAGGATGGCTACTAGGCCCTATTATGTTCTAACTTAATTAATGTTTATATTATAACAAACCATGTACAATGTGGCTTACTGTAAAGCTACACTTTATTTTATTTCCTTTTTGTAATCTGCAAACTTATAACAGGAATAAAATATCTATTTTAGTATTTGATTTATTGACTAGCAACTATTAACGTTGATGTGTTGATGTTATCTTAGGTAGGCCAATCAAATCGGCCTTTGAGAATCGGACCATTTTTATCCACACAGATCAATCTACTGAAAAACTTGTTGCATAATGTACATTCACCCGATTTTGTCCGACCATTTATTTTGCACGGTTCAAATCGATTGTATCCATTGAGTTGATTGAATCTATGTTTTGGAATGGCTCGAGTACATAAACAGATGTTTCCTAGAATTTACAGAAAAATACCAAAACAATGAACGAAAAACACATATTTTACGACTCTTCTAATCTAGTTCTTCTACATCTCTGTGATTTCCAAACTGGGTAATATCGTCCAGTGGGCGATTTCAGTCGCTTATGGGACAATCAAGTGTTAAAAGTGCTTTGATGGGCGATTTTCAGTAACATCAGTAAATTTAAGTGATTCACCACTTAAAATCGTCGGTAGGCATTCTTTGTGCACTTACTTTATTGTAGGCACTGTAGATATTTCAGCACTTTTTAAAATTGAAATCAATGTTTGGGACAATATAACACTATGATGAACTGCTAGTGCTGCATACCTATATACACTGCGACCGTCATATTGACGGCTGATTACATGTGCGTGTAATTTTTGGCATAATATAAAATAAATAAAACAATAATTTATGGATTTGCTTACTTTAATGAACACATTTGGCACAAACATGTGTTTATTCAAAAAAATAAAATCGATGCACTTTCCGCAAACGGATTTCTTACAATTTTCACACTTGTCATTTGTTCGGTTTTCATTTAGCAAACACAACTGTAGCTGGAATGGGTATGTTGTAAACTTGGAGGAAAAAGGTTGTAAACAAACTCAGCTTAATGGTTCTAACCGTCACATTGACGGCGTCGGTAAAATATGTATAATTCATTATATTTCAAACAGTAAATAGTATGCGTACCTTTTTTTCTCCATAGTCGTAAAATCAAAAATCATGAAAAGTAAAAAATCACACGAAGAAAATAAACTTTAAGCAAAATATCGGCACATTACATCGGGCAGCCGTCAAAATGAAGGTTTCGGTCTTTCTAGTGTTAAAGGTTACCGTTTCATAAAATTAAAAAAAAAACTTTCTAATCTAACTCTCCGACTGATAAGAATTTGGTTTTCTATATTCTAACCAGATGCCCTAAATTAAAAGTTTTATCTAGACTAGAGACAACCCTAAAAAAATTGCCTGGGGTGAAATAGACAAGATTGTAAAATTGGATCCTTTTTCATAACATAGATTTAAAATGACAAAATAACAAATGACCGGTCGGTGGCCGAGTTGACATCGCGTTTGGGTCCCACCCAGACGTAGTGTGTTCAATTCCTCGGCTGGCTAAGTCCTTCATCACAAAACAAGCAACATTTTCAGCTTACTGTGGTGGTAGTAGGAGATTTTCAAATATTGTCAGGTTATTCGTAACCCGGGAATGTTTGTCTTTCTTTTCTTAAAAAAAAAAAAAAAACAAATAAAATTAAAATAAACTCGAAAAATTGTCAAAAATATGAGTAATCACGTTTAATTGAAAAGAATGGTAAAACTCATAGACATATGAATATTAGTAGACCTGCCCTAAGTGATTAAAAGCGTATTATCCCCACTCCCCATACCGGTTCCATTGGAGCCGGCTGGGCTCGCGTATGGCCTCAAGTGAAATTTGAAAACGTGACGTCATCATTCTTGTGCGAACTATGGTCGAGGCATCATCGGTTCATTTTACAAAATAACACGGCAAAATGTTGACTTGTGATATGAAAACTTGTAAAAATAGATGTGAAAAAGAGAATAAACCCAATTGTCGTATTACATTCCATAAGTAAGCATTATTTTACTTTATTTTAAGCTAATTCACACCGTATTATATGGATCAGTTTTAGAAACATATACTATCACATCACAATGTAGCGATTCTCAAGTGTGCTCATCGTTGTTTACTGGGGTAAGTAAATTATGAGACATTTGTAAAAGTGTCTTAACTAAATACTCTGAAACTAACTACGACTCTGCAAACAGAAGAAATTTACTTTGCCGAATTTGGACTTCGCAAATTAGTTCATAACGTGGCGAGTAATTTGCGCTCCCATGTAAAAATGTCTATTCATTCAAAAGCAGATTTTACTTTTAAGAAGTAAATGGTGATATTATAATGCGAGATGCCTATTTACTGTCAGATTGATTTATTGACGTATCACAGTCAGCTTAACCCCCTTCGTTCTTCAACAGTTGATTTTACCCCTCGCCATTATCTTCTTGTCTATTAATTCCTATGTCTGTGGTAAAACTGCATTATTGATTTTTGTAATGGGTGGGATTTATATAAATAATAATGTTTATGTTCGTTTGTTAAAAATCTTAAATCTCTTTACCGATTAAAGTTTCGTTCAAATACTCGTGTATTTATAATATCCTACATATATTATATAGATCTCACCCGTGAAAGGTAAAAACAGCGCCATCTGTTGGACAAACATGCTTTAAAAAAAACATTGCCATCTGTTGGACGTAAAAGCAACACGCGCTATTGTTTCTCTATCTGCACAGACAGACTGAGCCACAGCAACGCGTGGCGGGAGTACAGCTAGTTGAATAATAAAATGGCTAACATATTATGCATTAATTACGAAAAAGGGATGTCCGTTACATACGCATTATCTCACATATTATGCAAGCGTATATATTATATTTGGCTATGATTAACTATACCTAATTATTCAAATATTCTACGATGCGATGCCATTGCTATAATACGATTTATTTTATTTCGCCTTATCTAGTCCCCGTAATCTGTGCAATCCAATTTCTTATCATTAATCATAATGGAAACTGAAAACAAAAGTAATAACACGTCATAATAATCGTAAAAGCCTTATTGTATAAATCTAAGACTGGGCAAAAAACTGCAATGCAGATCATTCGCGAAATATTATTTTTGTTCAGAGTTCGAGCAAGTTAAGTTGAAATGTCGTGTCGAAGCGTAATTTAAGAAAAAAAATCAACAATTGTAACCTACTTATAAAATTAAAGAATAGTTATACAGTGTGTTAATAAATGCAATTCAATCTAAAATGCTCTGGAGTTCTAGCAGTATCGAAAATGGTTTGTATTATTTATTGTATTCAAGTGTAACATTCATCAAAATTAACACTGATGTATGACAGGTCTTGTGAAAATTATCAAATTATATAAATAATCTATTCTAATCCAGACAAGCGATAACGGTGTCCGAAAAATAATGTTACAAGTGGAAAATGATAAATCTGGTTCCATAATAACTCAACACAATGACAATTCAACACCTGTAAAAAGAGATATAAAGTTATTAAAAGCGACAAAAAAACTAACTTATAAACCTAACCTACGTAACCTATGTAACCTAGGTAAGTTTTTAGATCAGTTTTTAGTTTTTAGGTAAGTTTTTACATCTTCGGATCTGCCGGATCTGCCCTGATGATGGACACTGCAACGCTGTCCGAAACGTCGGTTAAAGAAGGAGTTAGCGCAACACGGCATAACACCCCAAAAACAAACAACAACTATGTAACCTAGTTTTAAAAAAAATCACTTTTCATGACTTTTTAAAGATGTGTTGAATTGTCATCGTTTTGAGTTATCCAGTCACCGTGTCCTAGTACCTAATTAATTAACAAAAATTGTAGTTCTTATTAGTGATTATAGTAGTTACAAAATATATTACGATAAAATTTACGTGACATTTTGTTTCGTCAATGACCTGTTAATTATTGTCATAATTCAGATTTACTGTAATGAAGTACGAAAAAAAACGAGTAAAAACAATAATATTTGTAATGTGTGATGTTTATATTTGCCGCTCCTTCAATACTATAGCTACTTTGATAATAAAAAAATTCAGGCAGCGAGCATAAAATTATTTCCATCATTGCCATGGCTAAGGATTTTTCCCCATGAAATGGGAAAAACAGAGTTCTCGGTCAAACCTAGAATACATATCGGCGAAGATGACGTAAAGTATTGAAGAACGTAAACCATTTTTTTTTTAACTAAATTCAAAGTATTGGTATGCAACCTCCATCATGCAATTGAAATATCTCTAGAAATGTTGTATTACACTATTGTGCAACATTCTGTTAAAATAAAAATAAAATGGTTTTGCCTAACATTCTTGTAAATTTTAGAGGTTTTAGAGTAGTACTACTGTGTTGTTCTTCAATCAATGTTGTGTTTCGCACAATATTAGTGTAACTATAACATTCATCAATAAAACGCGACTGTCTCAAAATCTAAGGAGTTTTCCGCATTTGCGGGAATGTATAGGGATTTTAGATGTCTTTGCTAGGGAGTTCCTTATTTTTAACATGGCAGCCCTGCACGTACGGCAACACCAGCCAGTCAAAGTTGACATTCGATGAGTGTTCGAACATTCATTAGCGATAATGTCAGAGTTTTTGCAGATTTGACGTTTATGTGTGTACAATTATAAATAAATAAAATGACGGGACGGGGCAGAAATGTTGTTCGCATCGAGACAGAGATCGAGAAGAGTCGCGAGGATTCAAATTGGAAAAAAGTAATAGAGCTCGCAGAACAGCTGAAAATTAGGTCTCCTAATTATGGTAAGATCATGTGCAGTCAAGGTGGTTGTGTCCCTAGAGCAAAACATTGTGTTGTGTAGTTTGTATATTATGAAACACGTTACGTGGAGTGTTATTGATCGAATCTAATGTATTATTTCAGAGTGTCTATCGAATTTTCTCATCGGTGAAGGAAAGCTTGAGAGTTATCTCGAGGAATGGCCCCCCATAGAGGCCAATTTCTCGAAGGCCAAGCAAGGGCTGGCAGACGCCAAGTCGTTCCTACTTCTGGCCGCCAATGAGCTGGGGAAGAAGGCAGGGGTGGCCCTGGATGCTCACCTGTTGCTGGGCAAATTGCACTACGCCAGTGGAATGTTTGAAGATAGCTTGAAGAACTACACCTTGGCAGAGTTGCACACATTGACGGAGAAGCAGCTACCAATGTTAGTATTTGTTTTTCAATTGGATGTCTCAAACGTTTAACATCAATACTTTGTTTATCATTTAATTTAATTTAACCCACCAAACCAGGCGAATGCCTATTATGATGGTAAAATAATATGTTTAGAATAATAACAAAAATAATAGCATCGCCAACGAAAGATTTTTTAAATATTTATGTCGAGGGATCAGTTGGATTTATAGGCCCTGTTAGGAGTTATACCAAGCTGAACCCTCTGATATGAAAATATCTGGAGTCGGTGAATTATTTTCCCATTTGATCTCTGGTGAGTTGACGTGTTGTTCTTGTATTGTTTTGTATTTATTTTGCTTATATAATGTACTTGCATAATGTTGATTGACTAGATGATCATTTGTGGAAAAGTGTGTGGAAGGGTTTAGTTTTTCCAATGGGAAAGATTTAACCGGGACATAAAATCGGGAAGAAAAAAAAAAAAAAAAATTATTATTATTACTATACATGTCGGCTCCATTATTTAGGGAGCTGTTCAGTTGTTGGTGGCTGACGGCTTTGGGTGCCTGGGTGTTGGTAGGCAAGTCAGAAAATTTCATTTTGGATAACAGCAGAATCCAAGTAATCAATTTGGGAGGCGAAATTTTTTTCAACCATTTTTTGGATAACCAACCTACCTCTGTCATGACATCATGGCATATGTCGCCCCAAGTGGTTCGCTACGTTTGGTGACTTAGCAGGGTTGCCCGGGTTCATGTGGTGAGGTTTGACTAGGTCTTTAAAGCATTCTTTTTAAAGTTTAGCATTTTAATAATTTGTGTTTTCAAATTTGAATATTTAATAATTATAAAAAAATCGCCAAATCAAGAAATTCATTAGTTGTTGGCTTGAATTTTGAAATTCGGCTAGCTTTTCATTTGACTTATTCGTCTACCCGGAACAGCTGGTAAAACGCTGTGAACAGTGTAGACATCTTGTTTTTAAATAAATAAGTGTAATATATTTTTTGGCGTCATTTATCAAGTTTTTAATAAAAATCTCTATCCCCATTCATAGAAGGTAATCCTGATTTTGTAGTGAATCTGCCAAAAGTATTAAAAAACCTGCTTTCGAATAAGACTTCATGGAACAGGTCAACTGTTGATTATCAACTTATATGTATTTTTATTGCAGCCGAAGTCTTCGAATAGTAGCGGAGTCCTACGCCATCAAGGGGCTTTGCTTGGAGCACAGTGCCACCCCGGGAGGAAGTCGGTATAAGCAAGCGGAAAGAGAAAACGATATGGTAAGCATATTTACTGCAGATAATATTGTAAATCGTACTCATAAAAAAAAGTATCAGTTCGTTGAATAATTTTTTTCAAACATAACCCCTGGTCCGTTCCTTTGAACGCCAACGGTCCATATGGCACAGATTCATAATGGTTACGTTCTTAAGGGATTTCGAGCCTTAAAGTATATTCGTACAAACTCAAATATTTGTTCAAATTCGATTGGCAAATAAATAATTCTACATCTGAAAAAATAAATAATGCCCTGTCATCGATATCATAGTTTGCTGACATTTCTGTCATATTACTGTGGGTAACCTATTTACAGAAAAACCTTTAATTATTTTATTCTTACTGTGATGGAAAATAATCTAGTAACATTTCAAAAATAACACGATACAGTAAAGATATGATTTGAGATTTTCACGGCCAAAAGTATTACAGTGATTTATTTTTGGGGTATTATGCCGTGTTGCGCTATGTACCTCCTTCTTTAGTCAACAATTCGGACAGCATTACAGTGTCCATCATCAGAGCAGATGTGTAATAATAGTAAAAATCATTGCTCTGATATATGAAGCTATTCTGTGGAAACTATTTATGATATATGCATACAATTTTTATGAATACATAAACATGTTATCTGATAAAACGAATGAAAAAAACAAGTGAGAAATTATGATATTACACTACTCACCTGGCGCACAATGTAGAAATCACGTCAAACGCTCCGGTTTTTAGTGATCTGTCGGCAGAAAATCCCGGTTTTTGAATAGGTTGATGCTGAAAAATATATTCTTCTTTTATCTTTAATTTGATAGCTAATTTTGCCCGCCTTTACCAATTTTACTTACTTTGACTATACAATAAAATAAATAATTTCTAAACTTCCGGTAAAAAAATTTGTCACATATCATCGTTGCAATTGCAAGATCGGCTATATGAGTTTTACCAAATTTTACAGCGGAAACAAAAAACTTCCCAGTTTTTTTTATTTAAATGTGTCAAAAAACAATGTTTGAATGAGTATTATGTGATAACGGTTAAACTTATGCATATAGCCTAGATTGGGCCTAAATCTTTGGTTTTTTTTTAGAAATCTTTGATGTAAGAAAACATTTTGATAAAATCTATCACTCAATGTCATTATCAGTCATTATTGCAAGTGCAACGACGATATATGGCATGAAAGAAAATGATATACCTTATATTGTAGGTAATAGGCATTAAAATCGCTTGACAAACGGAGTCTAGAAACGTTCGATTTCAAGCACAAAACTGGTTTTTATTTATTTTGTAAATAATTTTATAAGAAAGCAAAAAAGTCAATCAAGTAAAACTGTCACAGATAATCTTAGCTATAATACTGTATTTTTTAAAAGTTGTGTCCTTTACGCATTCATACATTTCTATTGAATAAATATTTTTTTTAGTAGTTTACATTTATATTTTTTATTGAGTAATTTATTTTTTTATTTGTACGTATTCTACTCAAGCGAAACGATAGGAAAACCTTCAATTTATCTAAAGCATATTTTTTGGTATACATAATGTACACCAATTCGTTATAAAGATTAATCAAAATAGTGATTTAGCATTAAGCTTCGCCTTAAGTACTTGCTCAGTTATTATTAGTTTTTAAATGTTTCTGAGCCATCATTTATAAATACAGAAGAAACAGATTTATGCACCCAACTAATTTGATTACTAGTATCTCTGTAAGCCATTTAATAGCAATCTTGTATAATTTAATACAAATAAAATTTATTGGACTTTGCAACGAGGTTAAATAAATTTTACCCATTCGCTCAACCAATTGGAACACTATTTAACAACAGGAACATGCTGTGATTATTTTTCAGATTTTTTAACTGATATCTATTTATTATTAAATGTGTATGATTTTTATTAAAAAAAACTTCTTCCTTGGTTTTTAAACTAACCTTTCAGGCTAATTTGTTCACTTTTGTGAACAACACATATTATGGTCTCACAGAAATCTTTGTGTTTTCCTTACTGTTGTAGTTAGAAATATGATCAAAACGGTCTTAGAAAGAAAAAATACGACGCTTTATATTCAAATCTAAAAGTTAACCACTATCTGAATAAAATATACACCTTTATGAAACCAAAGTTCTGACCGCAATTTGAAAAAAACTTATGAGAATTATTTTATATGAAATGACAAAAAGGTGAGGTAACAATAATGTTTTTAATACATTTGTCTAATTAAATGCATGAGTTTTTACATATTTTTTCACTATCAGTAATTTTAGTTTAACCACTCAGAACATTAGAATGTCAAAAGACGTAAATATGATAATAGCGGTCAAGACATTAGAACGTCTTTTCACGTAAACGCGCGAGATTTTACAAAAATCGATTTATTTCCATCACTAGTATACGGATTGCCATGATTTAAAAAACAGAGTATCGATAATGAATAACGCTACGCGTCTGTATTCAAGAATATCTATGGAATGTAGAGGTGCATTATCTAAGTCGATTGGATCTGTCATCTTGTTCGTTCATAATTTATTGCGTTTCTAAATAATTTATTAAAAATATTTTAGTTTGGACGGTTAATATTTTGAGGTGACTAATAGTTTTTAATTATATTTCTTCAATATATAAAGTGTTATTTCTTTATGATACTCAGAAAAAAGTACATTTTTCACAGCTTTGAAATAATGGTCAGCGATTTTTACATATTTTTGACGTTTTCAGAAAATGTATATTTAGAAACGCAAATATTTACGTATAACAATGTAATACGATAGTGAATTTCATAATCTTTCCAAAACATTTTTTAGAATGAGGCTACGTTTCCCAAAACGTGAGTTATGAAGCTTTTAACAAAACTCGTAAATATCACAAAAATTTTCACGTTTTGACAGTTCGCAAAGGAATACAAAGTAAATAATAGTCTTTGTCCGAGAGGTTAAAAAAAATATAAAGTGAGCGATTTTAATTTTTTTTTTTTAGTTTACATAAATATATGTTTACTTCTAATAATAAAATATGAGAGTGTATTTTATCACCTTTCAAAAATAGTTTCTTAGTTTTCGGATATGTTCAGAAGTATTCCATTTATTTAGATTTTATTGCAAAGCGGAAATATTCTGACCTTCTGACAGAATGTGGCTTACGCCTGAACAGTTAAAACTACTTACAATAATGCGAAAATGATCATGGTAGTTCAACAGTGCGTGAATAATTGCTGTAATTAAACTATCTCACAATATTAATTGTTATCATTATTTGCGCAATTGAACTAATTCACTGTACAGGAAACTATTCTGATGTGACGTGAATAGAATATCTGTGTGCTGATAAACATTAGCTATTCTCATTGAATGTGTAAAACATAGTTTTAACACAACAGATTGTTTAAATTACAAATGAAAATATTGTTTACTTATTCTACAAGTATAGGTATTGGTAAGACTTACACATCGAAGATATTACAGAAAAACTCACAAGCATTATATATATATTTTTTAATCTAAGAAATGTGGTAGGTAAATGCAGGGTTTTCCAATAAGAGGTGTTATTTTGATATTCAATCGTAAAAGATCAATGGTTTCGTTGCTTGTGTGGCACGTAGCGCCGTCTTGTTGAAAGTAAACGTTGTCCAGATCAATACCATCCAATTCCGGCCATAAAAAATCATTTATCATCTCTCGATAGCGCAATCCATTCACTGTAACTGTTGCTCCAGCCTCATTTTCGAAAAAGTAAGGTCCAATGACTTCGCCGGACCATAAACCGCATCAAACAGTCACACGTTGAGGATAGAGAAGCTTTTCACAATAACTTTTGAGTTTTCCGAGCCCCAGATGCGACAATTTTGCTTGTTGACGAAGCCACCGAGATGGAAATGGGCCTCATCACTCAAGATGATTTGCATTTGATTCACTCAAGTGAGTTTCAATAATTTAAATGCGTTGTTGAAGCGTGTATCGTTCCATTTTTATTAATGGCGTAGTTTCTACTTGTCAAATGTCAAAAAATGACAGCTTCAAAAGTAACATCTACCGAAATAGCGGGCTATTCAAAATAACACCTCTTATTGGAAAACCCTGTACAAAGGAAATGAAAAAATTCTATTACTCATTACGTCTTTCTCAAATCGAATATGGAAATGTAGGGTGCTACTTATAAGTACATATATAACTCCGCAACGTGTTGGAGTACGCATGTTTTATATGGAGCCCAACCTACAAAATTCATATTCAACGAATAGAGCGGGTTCAAAAACATTGTATGTACCACCTGGCGTATTGTGGTAAGCGAGCTCGATCACTTCCTCATTACATCGATAGACTAAATTTCTACAATGTTCGCACCCTTGAACAGAGAAGACTAAATATTGATCTAAATTTTCTTTTCAAAAATTTAAATTCAATAAACTGCCCCTTTCTAGTCCACCAAATCAGGTTCAACGTTCCTAGAATTGGTTCCCGACTTTTAAATTATATTCCGTTAAATATTAAAAAAATTACAAACTTAGCTGGGGTATGACTCAGCTTTACCGAGAATGTGCCGTAATTTTAACGAGACATATAAAAGTCATTCCATTGATTTGACAATGTCGTCATTGGCCACCTTCAAATCATCTGTTAACAAGACTTAAAGCTCCCTATAGTTTTGTTCTAAAAACTTATTACTGTTATGTAATGTATATGTTAAATATTAAGTAGCGTAAAAAGGCCAGCCAGTGTGCATTCTGAGCTGCCTCTGTGTGGTTGTGTGATTGTGCGTGAAGTAAATATGGATCATTTTTCGAAGAAAACTTCTTCTAACTGCTTTTCACTTTGTGATGGCATTATTTATTTTTTATTAAAACACAAATAACATTGTTTACATCACTTTATTTCGATACAAAATCTCAACATGTTTCATGAACCAAGTTCACTTCATCAGTATACTTGTGCTCCTGATGAAGTGAACTTGGTTCATGAAACATGTTGAGATTTTGTATCGAAATAAAGTGATGTAAACAATGTTATTTGTGTTTTAATAAAAAATAAATATGGATCTGCTAGAAGTCATAGCTATATTTGAAGCAAGATGCGTGCGAGACTTCTAGGCCCTATTACGCTCGGCATAACGACTTATAATACGCATGGTGAGGCCGTGCTGGAGAATTTGTATGTAGTGCGGTGTATACACATAACGCAACGTAAAATGAGCTGCACAAAATACACTCAGTGTGTTTCGGCCCTTAATCGAAGATCTAAGACTTGCAACTGGGAATCGAACCTAGATCCTCTGTCTAACCGGGTCAATACTCTACCAATTGACTTGTTGTTAAAATGTATTATCTTCTTCAGCGTTCAAATATTACAATGAGGTTTATATGTTGCAATAAGTTATTCTAATAAATATATTTACTTATATTTTTTCTTTTCTTTACTTCCAGATAAGATGCTTTGAACTCGCCTCCGAACTGTCTCTTCTCTACCTCCAGCGGGCGGAGGGCAGCAGTGGCTCGGGTGCGGGAAGCCTGGTTGGGGGAGCCTCGGTAGTGTCGGGCTCTGGGGGCAGTGCCGGAGGCCACGGGAGTGCCCGGGCGCTGGGACCCGCACTGGAGACGGCACTGCAGAGGGCCCCCATTCTGTACATGAGAGCTGGCCGGTTGCAACAAGCTGTTACAAGGTATTGTTTATTTTTAAATTTAGATTGCTGGATAATAAAGACTTTCAGTATTGCCCTGGTGAAAAACAACCATTCAGATTCGAAATTAACTGAATTTTTTTTTTTTCTGGTTCGACCCCTAAAACCTAGTTGAGTCGGGAACCCAAATTAGTAGCAGTATTATTGGTTATCTTAAAATCTGAATGAGCACCCAATATATGTAAAAATATATATACATATTTTGCTTTTACTGCATATTCAAGTAATGTACCAGACTTTTAGATCAATCTTCAAATTAAAAACTAAATAACTTTTTTATAGAAACATTTGTGTGGGAAAATTTTATGTCGTATTTATTGCAAGTGTTTAAAGTATCAAAATATGTAAAAAAATAAAAAAGTTTATGTGTTGGCGAGTCAAAAAAAAATTAAATCATGGGTATCAAAGTCCCCTTACGGAGTGCGGTGACTTTGAAGTACATAGTACCTTTTTGAAGCTAGTCAAGGCCAATCAAAAGCTAGCCAATCAAAATCTAGCCAAGTCAAAAGGCCAATCCCAAAAAAATTTGTAAACAATAAAAATGTGAGTTTTTAATATTCGTGTAGTCATGTACATTTATAGACACTGGTAAATTACACAAAACTATTATAATTTCTCTAATGTACAGGCTTTTCCAATAAGAGGTGTTATTTTGATATTCAATCGTAAAAGATCAATGGTTTCGTTGCTTGTGTGGCACATAACGCCGTCTTGTTGAAAGTAAACGTTGTCCAGATCAATACCATCCAATTCCGGCCATAAAAAATCATTAATCATCTCTCGATAGCGCAATCCATTCACTGTAACTGTTGCTCCAGCCTCATTTTCGAAAAAGTAAGGTCCAATGACTCCGCCGGACCATAAACCGAACCAAACAGTCACACGTTGAGGATAGAGAGGCTTTTCAACAATAACTCTTGGGTTTTCCGAGCCCACCGAGGTGTAAATGGGCCTCATCACTCAAGATGATTTGCATTTGATTCACTCAAGTGAATTTTAATAATTTCAATGCGTTGTTGAAGCGTGTATCGTTCCATTTTGATTAATGGCGTAGTTTCTACTTGTCAAATGTCAAAAAATGACAGCTTCAAAAGTAACATCTACTGAAATTGCGGGCTATTCAAAATAACACCTCTTATTGGAAAACCCTGTATTTACATTTCTCAGAAACAAAAATAGCTTCACAGTTCAACGGACAATATTTATGAATGAACTAAAAATTTAATTTAAGACTTGTTTTCTGTGATATCCTAGACATAGTTTAAGAGGTTACCTATCCATTGCGCAAAGCTGTCGGTAATGCAGGGATTGAAACTTTAATAAATACGATCCATATTACGGTACCTATTCAAATATCTTTAATTTCAATTAATCTTCTACATTTCAATATCTACTTCCAGATATCGCGAGATGCTCACAGCTGTGGAATCCTCCGGCACTCACTCCCTCCGCCTGACTCTGGCACGGCAGCTCGCCGAAGTGCTTCTGCGAGGAGTCTCCGGGAGCGAATGGTCCACCCTGGTCAACAAGACCACCGCCGACGGACCCTGGAAACCCAAAAAGTACACAGGACTGAATCAGGTTTGTGCTGGATTAGTGCAACCAACACCTACACCTACTTGCAGTACATATCGCCCTGGTGAAAGACTATGATTCTAAAAGAATCTCCGCTAGAAAATGGCATCAAAAATTACCTTTTTTAAATGCATCTATTTAAATTTCGATATTGTTTTCTTGATTGAATGAAGTGGAATCTTGGAAGTGTAAATTAAACCACTTCCCGTCATCCGATCGAGCTGAAACTCGACAAGACTAGTTGTTGATGACAATGCATTTTATCAACTTTTTGATGGCGGCACTCATGCACACACACGCGCGCACATGCATTTTTCTGAAATTGGATGACATTATGTATCTATCTAAATGAAAATGTAAATGTTCTTCACCGATTGCTTTGAAATTTTGACACAATGTTGTATATTATATACTTACATTATATAGAAATCACCTGTGATAGGTAAAAACAGTTTTTTTTATAAAAACAGCGCCATCTGTTGGACGTAAAAGCAACACAAGCTATTGTTTCTCTTTGTTTTTTTACCGGTTGATTTTTAATTTTTATGTTCATCTATAAAATGCTTTATTGCTTGGAAAATTGGATATGTATATGCCGGCACTGTCCAGTGACTAGATCTGATTAACCTGATACTTCACAGGTCTGTCTATTACTTATTGCTACTTCCTTGATAGGTACATATTTCCTTTGGTGACTGGTTATGCCATTAAAATGACAATTCAACACACCTCCAAAAAGTGATATAAAGTCATGAAAAGTGATGAAACAAAAACTAGGTTAAATAGGTTACATAGGTAACTATTGAACCTAGTTTTTGTTTCGTCACTTTTAATGACTCTATATCACTTTTTAAAGGTGTGTTGAATTTTCATTTTGATGACACAACATACATGAACGTCTTTTAGTTAGTGAGGCGATACGTCACAACGGACTGGGAAGTCGAGTTTGTATTGTAGTAGTTGTTAGTTAATCTATTTCCGCCACAACACTGAACACATCTATACTTGATAACGTCACACCCAAGGTTAACCTTTTTTATTACTGATTTTCATAGAGTTCACAAAACACATGTGATAGCACATGTCATACCACGAATCTCTGGCTTTTTCTGGTAAGTGAAAACTTTTTGTGTGCTTTCAGTTTGTGCCAAAAAATGAGTGCGAAGAAACAATCCTCCTCCTGCTGATTGGTGAAGCCATGGCTGTCCGAGATGCCGTCTTGTCGCAGAGTCCGGAGTTTAAACTGGCCAGAATTCACGCCTTTGAGAATGCCAGCGCCATCTATGATCTGCTCACAATAGCCACCGTTCGGTGGGGACAAGTTGGACTACTGCAAGAGGTAATCATTTTAATATGATCATGATTGGATTGAGTGAACCATGAAATTCTTTTTGATATTTGACTTGTCTTGATACGAGAATCTCTCCTTCTTTTTGTCTTCCAGTCCCTGGAACGAGCCATGAAGTTCTCTTTCGAGGAGGCCCACGTGTGGCAGCAGCAGGCCTACTCGCTAGTGGCGCTAGGACATACCACGCGCGCTGTCAGCGTCCTGTCGCAGGTGGCCAAGCTGGAGCCCCTCGCCGTGGTGCCCTGTCTGCTGGCAGCCAGGCAGTGCTACGAGACTCTCAATAGGGTGAGAACTTAAGATGGTGGACCAGATCAACATGTTTTCTCTATAAGCAGCCAAAAAAGGAACTATCGAAAGAATTATTATTTTTTTAAATGCCACTAACTGCACAGGCAAGTATATTGATCTGTACTTCGGTTTCATGTAAAATCTGTTGCCCACTTATTGTCACAAAGTTGGGTTAGGTATAGGTTAATACTGTTACCGTTATCAGGCCCTCTGTCCTGACAAAACCTATAGTGTCCCAATGTAAACCTGCACAATGAAGCAACGCTGTTTATAAATTCTTTTTAACATTTTCCACGGCGATTTGTGTAGCATGACAGTTTGTGCGCCACGTTTTTTTAACCACTTGTGGCAACCGTAGGTAGGTAACACATTATTATAGCATTAATTACTCGCCTGAAATATCCATACAAATTGAAAATATCTCCCAAGTAAAAATAAATGCCGCCGACGGGAATTCTGACGTCCAGTCAGGTGCTCTGGACTACTGAGCTACGTCGGCTTATTCCCAACCCGCCAAATAATTCAATATGTACAAGTACTTCAATCACGTAGGTAGGTACTTTCTTGTAAGATTTCCCTTTATGTTTCCATTTTTCTGGCTGGCATATACGCTTACATTTTAATTTGCCCTTGGTTGCTACGCACAAATAAAATTTCACATACCAAACCACACATCGCCAGACGTATGTTTTAAAAGTCACCTTTCGCTGTTATTTCACTTTTTTTAAGCTTATATAACATACTATTTAACCCTTTAAATGCCGGAAGGTATTTTGCTTGGATGTACCGACAGGCTGCGAATTTTTTAGCTTTAAAGGAAGCTTCATTTACATCACTCTAAAGTCGATATAATCTGTGAACTGTTATATTATAATTATTTCTTCATCATCCCAATAGATGTCACCGTGGGTTCCATATTTTAGATTTTTCAAATTACTTGAGTTTGACAAGCAAAATCGTCATATAGAACAGCGTGTTAACGCGATCATTTTGTATGGCCGGCCTTGTGTACCTCGCTACCTAGAGCGCGTAAACGAGCTTAATACACACAACCGGTTAAGTGTTACAAGTACAACAGTGGCTTACGACAAGTAGAGATATATTGGTGGGATTAGAGAAATGTTTGAGATTGGAGAAAGAATTAAACAAAAAACAGTAGAAGTAGAAAGGATGGGATTTATTATATTTAGAAATAACACAAATAAATCTATATGTATTTTTGTCTTATTTTCAGATATCTGAAGGACTGGTGTATAGTGAAATGGCTCTGGAGAGAGAACGCCAGAACCCCACCTTTATGCTTTCGAGATGTCATCTTTACGTTGGGATTGGTCACCTAATGACTGCGAGGTAAATAAATTATAAATAAGACAGACTGTAATATTAATTGAGACATTACAGAAACAAATTAATATCTTATTAATAATTATTATTTTTTTATAATGATAAAATAATGTTTATAAGACAGGGTTTTTTATGCATAGCACAAAGGATAACAAATTATTATGTATAAGCTATAATTAATCACCTGAAATATCCGTACAAATTGAAAATATCTCCCGAGTAGAAATAAATGACTCCGACGGGAATTGAACCCCTCACCTTCTAATGTCCGGTCAGGTGCTCAGGACCACTGATGGACCACTGAGCTACGTCGGCTTATTTCCAATACGCCAAATAATTCAATATGTACAAGTAGTTCAATCAACAATTACTGCTTATTATATTTTTTTTTCACCTGTAAATAACCAACTTAATTTTTGTAGGAAAGGCTTTGTTAGTGCTAAATTTCCCGCCAGATGGCGTCGAGACATATTATTTCTACATTTGTTGGTGAAATATTTTGACTTGTATACACGGTGGCCGGAAACTCGTAGTACAAGCGGGAAACTGGAGAATCTACACCACATGGGGAACCCAAATAAACATAAAGTTTTTTGATTTGAGCATTTTCACCAAAAAAAAATATTTTTCGGCTATTTCAGGGTTAAAATTTTTTCGTCATTCGATCTGAGACACCGACGCAACGGATAGGAATTATTATTAGCATAGGTAGGTACTCACAATTTGTAGCGATGTTCCGATCTCCAATTCAAAACACAAACACGTCAAATTATTTTAAATGTTCACCGTTAACTTCCAAGCACAGTTGGGTCCGTCTAATGATTGATTATTGCACTATTTGAATCATGTCGGAGTTGATTTTTACCTCGTCGAAGGCATCGATGATAAGTCTCAAAATCAAAACATTAAAAATGTATAACTGTTTTCAAACACGTCGAACGCATCGATGATAAATCTTAAAGTATCACTATCAAAACAATAATAATGCGTATTAAAACACACAAATTTCGACCACAATTCGCTTTTATGTTTAAATTAACGAAGAAACTTCTTAAAGCAAAATGCAATGTAAACAATGTATAAACAATCACATAAACACGGCCACCTGCGGCAACCCATAAACCAAAACTGACCTACTTACGATTTAACAGAAATGGAACATCTGCTTATCGTGCGTCTCTTTCCTTGATATGTTAGTTGAACCCAGCATACTAGAGAAAGCTATATTTTGCGAATATGTCAGAGATAGGTATGAATATTAGAACAATAGATGTTTTAACCCTGCAGAGCAGAAATATTTTATGATTACACCGGATTAAATGAAGGGTGATTTCAAAATAATGCTTTAAATCCAGGTTTCTTTATTTGTTTTACTTTTAAATAGTTTTAATTAGTTGGGTACTTTGATCTTCAGTAATAATTTATAAGAATTTGATAAAAAAAATCAACTTCTGAATCTATTTACTCGAAAACGAAAGCTCAAATAAAAAAAAATTATACTACAAAATCGACTCCAAATGTGATGTAGATTCACCAGTTTCCCGCTTGTACTACGAGTTTCCGGACACCGTGTATATTATTTTTTTTAATGATAAACCAATTATAAGACCATGTTTTTTATGCTTAGCACAAAGAATAATGAATTGTTATAAGCAATAATTTCCCAAGTAAAAATAAAAACGTAGCTCAGTGGTCCAGAGCACCTGACCGGACATCAGAAGGCGCGGGTTCAATTCTCGTCGGCGGCATTTATTTTTACTCAGGAGATATTTTTAATTTGTATGGATATTTCAGGCGACTAATTATTGCTTATAATAATTTAATATCTAATTGATTAATCAGTTATAATAATCTGTGTCTTCCCTTTCATTTTATTAGAGCAACAACGATTCGCGCTGAGAAAGAAGTGGCCAATGCAAAATGTTTGGAGAGCCTCAACAAGGCTGTGGACTGTGATCCTGATGACCATCTTTCCCTCTATTACCTGGCCTTGCAGTATGCTCTGATCGGAGGGATCTCCGAGTCTATGGTATGATTAACATTCTCCAGCAATTGAATCATTTTTGACTCGCACAGTTGTCTAGAAGCAGATCTCTCAAACGCATTTTAAAAAACCCCGCGAAACTAAATTCAACGCAGAACTAAGCGGTGCAGAACCACACGCACATCCCACTGCTCACCAACGCCAAGCCCCAAAGGTTTTAGCCGCCCGCCATCGGCATACAAAATCTAGCGTTGGTCTCAATTACAATTACACATTCAATTACACATTTTCGATTCAATTACACATTCGTTTTTATTCATGGATTCAGCGGCCTTGACGTCACGCCGGGCACCGTTGGTGACAGCTGTCTTACCAGAAATTGGCATTTTCTACGTCATAGTGACGTTGTAGCCAGTTGGAATCGTTTTGAAATGTGTGATTTTAGAACATTTTTGGAATCAATAATTATGAATGAAAATAACATGTTTTTAGTACTGTAATCATAATTGGAAAAATGAACTTAAAATCGTCCACACATTTTTGAAGGTACACAATATTGTATACCTATATACGATATAGGTATACGAGAAGGACAGAAAACAATACAATTTTACATTTTTGATTTGAGTAATTCATTTAACATATAGTAAACTAAATTGGGTATGAAATTAGTGTGGAACTTGTGCCTGCACACTTTGAGTCAAAACATTGATTTTTGATGTTATGTTTGAAATATCCACTCTCAAATTCAGTTCTTTGTTTAGTGTGGAGCGATATTTAATTTGTATGGCAGTCAATGGGTAAAAACTTTCTCGCACATGTTATGTAGATGTAAATAGTATGTAACTTCACTCAGGGATTTTTTAATAAGAGTGGATACTCTTTTTTGGTCACGTTCCAGAACTTGTAAAGACCTGTACTTTTGTAACCAGTGGACTGTTTTTTGCGCACATGTGCGTTCCACTTTTTACAACCGTGTTTGGCACTCGCGCACATGTGTGAGCTCTAGTACTGTCCATGCTGGAGCTTTGCGATTTAACCCTTAAACTTCGAAGAATGTATAAAGGAAAAAATCAGAATCGCTTGTGCTAATATCAATGTAGATTCTACTGTTATTTCATGAATGTAGTAGCCTCTATGATAGCTAATGGAATAATTTGTCTATGACTGTAAAAATTGAGTTTTCAAAGTAGTATAAAGTTCATTATTTCTTAAAAAATACCTTTTGATTGGTGTTTCCTTGTATGGTATTTGTAGAAATAATAAAATTAGTTTAAATATTCGCATAAATATACTCTTAGGAAACCTCTTATGATATAAACATGAAATATATAGAAGTAATAGACACATTATCTGGCAAACAGAAACATAGATTTTATCCCGATATTTGAACAAAACTCATTAAGGTAGTTTGCGCGCATCTCCAAAAATTATCTCCCAACATTTGCAGGTATTTTGCCGTTTTCCTACTCCAACATTCAACAGGTCAGCTGCTCCTTTTTAACTTTACACTGTTAAGATCATAAATGAATGGATTAATTTATCCATTGATTTCCGAACTTGTCTACGGTACGTGTCTCGTGTATGCACTGTGCTCGACAAGTTGTTTGTGAAGTAAATACACAACGTCAGTATCAGATACTTGCGCATTCCTGTGCAAGAAGGGCTTTAGAATTGCTGGTCTGCCATCCAGAATTAGCAAACGATCAAATTCTTTCCGATTTCCTTGCAGTATTACGTGCGGTTATGTCTTGGCAAGCGCTCGGAGTGTTCAGCAGCCATGCAGCTGCTGTGTCTGGTGCTGTCGGCCAAGGGGCGGGCGAGGGAGGCGCTGGCCACCGCCACCGCCGCACTGGAGGACCACCCCGACAGCATGGACCTGCTCCGGGTGCTGGCGCTATTGCAGCTCAGGTGTCACGGAGGAGAGGTGAGCAAAACTAATAAGTTGTCAGTGTTCTGGAGATTTGATTAGGCCTTCAAGCTTGACCTTTACAATGTTGGCCTTTTCAAAGCATCTGCGGGCAAGAGACCCACGATGTAGGAAAGAGGAAACACAAAGGCCGGCAGAATGTTACAGCCAAGCTGTTGAATTCAAGAACGAGTTGTAGAAACGACCCATTCTCATGTTGTAAATGTCTGTTGTGTACAAACATTGGGCGCGCTTCAAATACTTTGGTTTTCTCTTATTGTTCCGAAGTTTCTTCTTAGTATTTTCCTCGAAGATCCTCCATTCATTATCATGATTTAAAAAAATAATTATTGTTTTTTTTTCTGTTTTAGGCTGCTTTGGTTACAGGCAAACACATGTTGGCACTTTGGAAGAACCTCTATGAGTCTGGGATAATGGGGGACAATGAGAAGGACTTTGATAAACGCTCAGAAACCCGCTCAGTGCTTCAACTGTATAACGATATGGACTCTGTTAAAGATTCAAGTAAGAACATTACCTTCATTTGCAAAAAAACGTGTGTAACAACTGTTAGTAGTGGAAATCTGATCTTTTGTTTCCAGTACTGTTTTCAGCGCCTGTCAGGTGATTTTTCACACAAATGCACTGTACAAATTATTCAATTACGAGAGTGGGTCAATAAGTCCTTGGAAAGGCCGACAGGTGGCGCGACTAGTACTGTAAGCGGTTTGTTTTCATGCAGCGGCACTACCGATTCAGTATGCTGCGAAGTTTCAAGCAGATTGGTCTGGTTGTTGTGTGTTTCTCGTACATTTAAAAAAAAAAAAATGCTTGTGTACAAAAATGGAGAAAATTGAGTTTAGAGCTGTTATTAAACATTTTAATATAAAAGGGTAACAGCAAAGGAAATAAAAAAATGAGTTGGTTGGGTTGGTGTGTGTTTCTCGTACATTTAAAAAAAAAAATTTGCTTGTTTACAAAAATGGAGAAAATTGAGTTTAGAGCTGTTATTAAACATTTTAATATAAAAGGGTAACAGCAAAGGAAATAAAAAAATGAGTTGGATTTAGTTCACGGCACATCTGCTCCTTCACTTGCAACTATTTATAACTGGTTAAATGAATTTAAACGTGGTCGTACATCAACAAAGGATGAACCACGCTCAGGACGTCCTGTAGAGGTGACTACACCAGAAATGATCAATAAAATCCACGATATGGTGTTAAGTGACCGAAGATTAAAGTTGAGTGAGATAATTGAGGTTACAGGGATCTCAAAAGGTAGCGTCATTTCTATTTTACATGACAAATTGGGCATGAAAAAAATTTCTGCAAGATGGGTGCCGCGTTTGCTCACAGTCGACAATAAACGCAATAGGGTGGTGGCCTCTAAAGCCCTGTTGTCGCTCATGCAACGCAATCCGGATGAATTTTTTCGTCGCTTTGTGACTGTAGATGAAACATGGATACACCACTATTCTCCCGAGACGAAAGAACAGTCAAAGCAGTGGATTGCGAAAGGCGAACCATTTCCAAAGAAGGCGAAAACAGTAAAATCAGCTGGTAAGGTTATGGCTACTGTATTTTGGGATGCACGTGGAATTATTTTCGTTGACTATTTGGAAAAAGGAAAAACAATAACAGGGGATTATTATGCATCTTTATTGGACCAGCTAAAAAACAAAATTGAAGAAAAACGGCCTCATTTAAACAGGAAAAAAATCCTCTTTCATCAGGACAATGCCCGTGTTCACACATGTTTACGATCAATGGCTAAAATTGAAGAATTGAAGTTCGAATTGGTCGACCACCCACCGTATTCGCCAGATTTAGCCCCTAGTGACTTTTTCCTTTTCCCAAACTTAAAAAAATGGCTAAGTGGACAACGTTTTTTTTCAAATGAAGAAGTCATCGATCGGACAAATGCTTATTTTGAGGATCTTCCGAAAACTTATTTTTCTGACGGTTTAAAAAAAATTGAGAAACGTCTAACCAAGTGTATTGAGCTCCAAGGAGATTATGTTGAAAAATAAAAAAAAAATACAAAAATACAAACTGTTTTAATGCTTTTTTCTAAGGACTTATTGACCCACCCTCGTATTATTATTAATAAATGGATATATATACAGTAGAATCCCGTTAATTGGGAACCCCGATAATACGAAAAAACGCATTAATCGAAATTTTCGCCAAAAAAATATCCACAGATATTTTTTTTTCATACAAAATAGTTTTTTAATTCGAAATTCGTAACTCGAAATTTTCGCATGAAAATTTGTTTGTGCAATTCGATTTCTTCGATTCGATTTCTAACAAAATTTTGTAAATTTTTTGATGTTCCGTGGATTTTGAATTGACGAGGTTCTACTGTATATCTAACAAAGAGATTCTGGCTCAAATAAATTTCTTTGTACCAGAATCTCGCTCTCGGGGACTTCATCAGAACCTCCTGAACTTTCGAGAGAGCTGCACCATTTTTTTTATGAACTTACCTATTGGGAGAGCTACGTTCTTCCTAAATGAGTGTTTTTTTGTTTCATTCCTAAAATCAATGTTTTATATGTCCTGTAATGCATTTACAGGGTTTTTGGAATTGCATATGCATTATATACATTATACAGGTTTTCCAATAAGAGGTGTTATTTTGAATAGCCCGCTATTTCGGTAGATGTTACTTTTGAAGCTGTCATTTTTTGACATTTGACAAGTAGAAACTACGCCATTAATAAAAATGGAACGATACACTCTTCAACAACGCATTGAAATTATCAAAACTCACTTGAGTGAATCAAATTCAAATCACCTTGGAAATTGTCGCATCTGGGGCTCGGAAAACCCAAGAGTTATTGTTGAAAAGCCTCTTTATCCTCAACGTGTGACTGTTTGGTGCGGTTTATGGTCCATTGGACCTTACTTTTTCGAAAATGAGGCTGGAGCAACAGTTACGCCGAATGCATTGCACTATCGAGAGATGATTAATGATTTTTTATGGCCGGAATTGGATGGTATTGATCTGGACAACGTTTACTTTCAACGAGACGGCGCTACGTGCCACACAACAACGAAACCATTGATCTTTTACGATTGAATATCAAAATAACACCTCTTATTGGAAAACCCTGTATAAATGGTACAATTGTAACCATTTAGACTTAAATCTGTAATGTTGTAAACATTTGTACACACAGAACAATAAATAAAAAATAAAAATATGTAATGCTGGCTTTGAAGGTTTTGTTAGGTTTTATATATATATATATTTTTTTTTTTTTTTTTTTATAAATTTAATTTAGATTAAATTTGATAATATTATTATTAAGTTCTGCAAGTGTTTTAGTTTTTTATTATTGTGACAGCTGTTTCGGCTTACAAGGCCATTTTCAAACTGTGGTTAGTCCACATTGAGACGACGTTTTTATACTATTTCAAATATAAATTTTGAAGGTGCATACATTGATTTATTACTGGTTACACCGATGACATGATCTATGGTTGGTTAAACCAATTTATGTTTTTCCCTCAGTAAATGGTAATGGGTTCTTAATTATTTACTAATGACTTTATTGCTATGAATTATTTGGGTGCATTATACTGCTTGGGTTTTGTGAAAATACTGAGAAGTGGTGAGTAAATTATTTTCCGTACTTTATTAATTAGTGTTAAATTTGGGTCATTCGTTCGTTTATTGATTTCTAATTGTTCAAGTAAATTTAATCTAATGCCCTTTTTTTCTACATGCAATGGCTTAGGACCCTTGTTGTTAAGTGGGGTATGATTATTCACCAAGAGATGTTCTGCGAATTTTGAGGATGTGTTTTTATTATTATAACATCGTATATGCTCTTTGAATCTAGTTGAGAATGCCCTCCCCGTTTGTCCGATGTAAGTGGCGTTACAATCGGCGTGGTCACATTTTAATTCATATATGCCACTGTTATTGAGTATAGGGATTTTACTTTTAGAGTTTTTAAGGCTTGTTCCTAAATTATTGTTAGTTCGAAAAGCTATATTTAAACCACATTTTTTAATTTCTTTTGCAATTTTTTCAGATATTGGGCCGAGGAATTCGAGACATGCAAATTTTTCTATATTTTTGTTATTTACCGGATATATTAAATTGATTTTATTTTTATATTTCTTATTTTTTATTATTTTTTCAATGTTATTTGCCTCATAGCCGTTATTAATCGCGATCGTTTTTATCGTTTCCTTTTCTTTTACATAAGCTTTATTGTCTAAGGCAATGTTAATGAGTCTATGTACCATTGAATGGTACGCTGATAATTTATGAGACTTAACAATAAGACTTAACAGAACTTAATAATAATATTATCAAATTTAATCTAAATTAAATTTATAAAAAATTAAATGGAGTTCTACGAATTAAACACAAAAACAATAAATAAATTAGGTTTTATAGGTTACGTAATATTATCATCACCTTCAAAGCGGTAAAACTGCCATTTTTGCAACTTTTGTAATGGCAACAATAAAAAAATTCTATCTCCAGCGGTTTGCGAATTATCAAACGTATCAAATTTGCTAACTTCAATTATGTTACTTGTCATTTGAATCAACCCGTGATAAATTTACAAAAAAGTAGATAGAAACATTTACCATGGTGTAAAATATGAATTACCAATAAAATAGATCTCAAACAACTTGCGAATCTGACATATAAAATAAAATTAAAATAATAAAAATTTGTATTTTTCTGCTCGCCCGAAAATTTTACTTTTGTAGATTTGCAACTTTAGCATTATGTAAGTTAGATTTTTATAGGTTATGTATGAAATACAATGCAACTAACAAATCTATTGTTTTCACTCAGGCTCCATCCAAGCCAACTCTCTGGCCGCCTCCCGCGTTGAGAGGGCCCTGTCCTCTGCAGCCTCGCAGTCGGGCTCTTCTCCCGGCCTGGGTTCTGGGGGGGCCCGGGGCGGTCCCCTGCTCCGCCTGAAATTGTGGTTGCTGCTGGCTGAACTCTACCTCGCCCTGGGTGGGGCTCCCGCAGCCAAGATGTGCGTGGACGAGGCGGCAACCATCTTTCCGCTGTCTCATCAGGTTATCTATATGGTGAGTTGAATTTTTCAATACTTTTTATGAGCACTGACGTCAAACAAGATAGACTTGCCTTGATATAAAACCTAGGTATCGTTTCGACGAGCTGGAGGTGAACCACGTGATCACTTTTTTGGCACCAAGAGGTTTTGGGAATGCGTTGAATAATCTATGACATCAGTCGTACTTTGACTTCTGATAAAAATGTTCAATTTTGGAAACCCGATTTGGGATTTGTAGTTAAGATTTTTACGCAGCCAGCAATTTGTGTGTCATTGTAAAACTGACTTATTATTTGTAAGCAGATTTTGTTTTCAAAGACTAGATATTGATAGGACAATGTGAATTGCCTGTTTACTGTCAGATACATTTATTGACAAGTCACTTAAAAGGGAGACGGTCACACCATCTTCCCGCTCCGCGAAACTTGGTTTGTTCCCTTTTACCTCATGGACAGGTCTATTGCTTTCTTATGTCTATGCCTGTAAGACACTTTCTACTTTTTGCTCTTTACCGGCTAGATAATATACTAACTTTACTGTCGACTGCTTGTCTCACTTTCTTAAACAACTGACAGACGAGTAAATAATACACAAACCCGTATACATGGTTTCCACGTAAGAGGTTTTGTTTTTCGAATCCTTAAAAACTGAAATTAATTTGGCCCAATTCTCAACCAACACAAGAGTTCCTTGAAAAATCTTGTATTATATAGAAGTGAATTGAACTATACTTTTAGTAAAGTAATGCATTTGCAAAGTAACTTGTGCTGTGGTCAAAATTTTTATTGTGGATTTTCGTTATTTACCATGATTTGTGTAAATATGTAAAAATATGATTAGAAAATTACAGAAGCTCAGTCGACAGTCACCATGACAGTTAACATTTATTTATTATTTCAAAAACATTTATAATGTTCAAAATTGATGCCATAGTATTAATTTTGTTTACCAAAACCCCGCTCTTTTTAACTTCTGTTTTGCTTATGTTTACAGAGAGGAATGGTCCACTGTCACAAGCAAGAGTGGTCAGAGGCCAGACAGTGCTTCCTGAATGCTGTGGCCATTAACCCTGGTCATGTCAACAGCTTAGTTCAATTGGGTAAGTCATTATCTCTTTATTCCGATGGTCATAATGTTCTTGTATACCTTTAGCTTTTTTCTACCTTGGACTTCCAATGATCTTATGCTTTGACTTTTTCTACTAGCCTCTCCAGGTTGGCTTGCATTTAGTTTCCTAAATATTCGTTTAGTACAGTATTGAAACTTGATCTAAACCATATTATCCTATTCCATTTAGGCCTATGTCATCACCACCTGGGCTCGCAGCGCCTAGCGGAAAAGATCCTGAAGGACTCTGCCAAGATAGAGCCCAACAACCACACCACCTGGTACAGCCTGGGCCTGGTGCTCGAGAGTTTGGGGGAATACGACACAGCCAGCGACTGTATGGCCACCGCCCTCAATGTGGAGCTGTCCTCACCTGTACTGCCATTCACTTCCATCGCGTATATATTTGAATAGTTATCATTTTGCTGAATGGCGTATGTCATTTTAACCAAAATATAAAAATAACCATAATAACTTGCTGATTATAGCACGGTTAGTGGTTGTATGTCCCTTTGAGGGACCTGGTCTGTTCTGCTGTTCACTCCCATTGTGTATTTTAATTGTTATTTTTTTTGGAATGGTGTTTGCCATTTTACTCATCGGTAGTCACTTGAATATGATACAATATAATAAATACGGTTAGTATTTGTATGTACCTCAATGAGAAATGCTGCCAGTTCTAATGTTCGCTTGTGAAGTTTTTACCGTATGTGAAGTTTTTCTTTTACTAAATGTCAACAAAAAATATTTTCTGCTCATACCTTGATGGAATATGACATACTCAGTATTGAACCTCAATGAAATGGTGTATGCTATTTTACCTCATGAAAATCAAATTGTTTTATTAAACATAAATAATTGGGGAAATATGGCATGGTCGGTGATTGTATGATTGTATGCCCATTTATGGAACCTCTTCAGTTCTGCTGTTTAATTTGTAGCTTATTTTTTGTAAGTTATGAAGTATGTGTTAGATGCAGTTAAATGGCGTAAACCAAACGTTGTAGTATGAACAGTAAATACTTTGGGGGAATATGGCATGGTCCGTATTAATTGCCTGTCCACTGCGCTCAATATAGACAGTTCTGGTTATACCATCCGCTTCCAAATATACATTATATATAGTAATGGGTATGTCATATTACCATTTTGGCATATTTGGCATTTTTTCAGTAAATGGTTTATTGTACTTATAAAGTTGGTTAATTGTTTAACCAAGTGTAGTGTTCGTGCCAATCAAAATATTCCAAGAGCAAATGTTAATCGATATCGTTGTGAAAGTTTGCTTCATATCTTTAACTTCCATATTATAAATTGTTCAAATCTAAAATGGCGCATAAAATTTATTTAAAAAAAAATGGTATACCATTATTATTTATTATCTTGAAATGTTGATATTTGTAGTGGGGGTTTATTATCGAATATTATAAGGGAATAATTAAGGCCCCTGTAATTATTTAAAATTTAATTGAATGGCATTATTACTTTGTAAGCTTTTTTGTGCTGATTCCGGTTAATTGGGACATATTGATGATTCCAACAAGAATTGTCGTCGCTGTCGCCCCAAGCAAACGGAACAAATCGTTAGCTAAATGTTATCCAATTTCTGGTAGAAATAGTTTTGGCCAGAGTTAGCAGTTGTCCTGATTAACCTGAAATCTGCTATAATATATATATGTTTGTATTAATCTTTATCTTGTTTTGGTTGTATTAGATAATAATTATGTTTTTATTTTATTTAATTGTTGTAAATTTCTATTATAATAATTATTGGATCAATTGAAGGGTCAGCTTAAAGGATAAAAAATGTTATCTATCAAAAATATTGCATAAAATTATGAAATATAAGCCACTTTGCATGTGTATGTTGTACGTGTATCAAAATACCACTTGGTTTTTAATGTATTTTTGTCCATCTATTAAAACGTAACCAAAAGTAAAATGTTTATCTACGGTAAGAATAATATATATTATTATACATTAATGTTATTTGGATCTCATCGTTTATCATCCCTAAAAAGTCAAAATGCATCAGCTTGCCAATATCATTATACAGTATGCATTTTGTAAGTGACTGGTTTTTATACTAATCTGGCTGATATTAGTCACTATTATTATCTTTTGGGTAGAATTTGTACCGTTATTATTTAAATTACTATCGGGAAGGTAATGATGACGAGATACAAAGAAGACACGCCCATTTATACGTCGGCATAATCATGTTATCTCATTCATGTACAAATGTCTCTGTCATACCTTTAGACACACATTCATCACATTATGCATTCTGCTTCTTGGCAAGTTTCTCCAGTTACTTGTGGTATTATTTTTTCAGTCACATAAGTGGTATTATTTTTTCAGTCACTTAAGTGGTATCATTTTTTCAGTCACTTAAGTGGAATTATTTTTCAGTCACTTAAGTGGTATTATTCTTCAATTCACTTAAGTGGTATCATTTTTTCAGTAACACTTATGTGGAATTATTTTTCCAGTTACGTAAGTGGTATCATTTTTTCATTCGCTTAAGTGGAATTATTTTTCAGTCACTTAAGTGGTATTATTCTTCAATTCACTTAAGTGGTATCATTTTTTCAGTAACACTTATGTGGAATTATTTTTCCAGTTACTTAAGTGGTATCATTTTTTCATTTTTTCATTCGCTTAAGTGGTATCATTTTTTCATTCGCTTAAGTTGTATCATTTTTTCATTCGCTTAAGTGGTATCATTTTTAACCCTTGAAATGTTAATTTGTTTTGTATTTTTAGGGATGATACAACATGACATCTGTCTCATAGAGTTCTAACTGTTACGTTATTCATATTAATGGCACTAGAAGTTTTCTGTAAATTTTCCACACATTTCCATAACAAGTATCTATTACCTCCACACATGTTATTTCTTCACTAACCACTCGAGCGATAGCTACCCAAAATTGGGTAGTACCGCTAATGACCTTAAGCGACAATGAATTAGAATGATTTATTTTTATTTTTATAAAACTTAAATTATGTGGTGTAAGTTTTTAGATTCTCACGGCCAAAAGCATTTTTGTTGTTTGTTTTTGGGGTGTTACGCCGTGTTGCGCTAACTCCTTCTTTAGCCGACGTTTCGGACAGCGTTGCAGTGTCCATCATCAGGGCAGATCCGGTAGATCTGATCTTCGGATGTGATCTTCGGATCTACCGGATCTGCCCTGATGATGGACACTGCAACGCTGTCCGAAACGTCGGCTAAAGAAGGAGTTAGCGCAACACGGCATAACACCCTTAAATTATGTGGATTCATTGGTATTAAACCACAGTAAGCATTTTATGTTTTCGTATCAATATGATTAGGTATGATTTTTGGAATGAGTGGCCGAATCTAAAATCGGAAATCTATCGCTCAAGGCTTTTTTTTTCTTTCGCTCGTGTGGCATATGTTCACACATTCATATGGTCGAACAATTAGAGTTGAGGCGATGGATTGTGTGTATTGGTGCACACATACACACTTTCGACAGTGATGTCCTTACCAAAAGTCACTGAGAAACATCCTTTTGTCTTGCATGCGCCTACTTAACCCTGGTTAATCCCTAAGGCTAATTTGTTCACTTTTGGGAACAACTGATATGGTCTCGTAGAAATAATTGTATCACCCTTACTGTGAGAAATATGATCTAAATGGTGATAGAAAGAGAAAACACCATGCTTTATATTCAAATCTAGAAGTTAACGAAACCAATGCTTATTAACCAATTATGGAACTTTATGAATTTTTTATTAATTATTTTTATATGAAACAATGATAAAACGCAGTGAACGTAACATTTGCAATACATTTGTTCATTAAATTTTATAGTTTATATACATTTTTTTTAATCATTAATTTTAGTAACAAAAAACGTAAAGTGAGTCATTTTTAGTTGTTTTTTTGTTTGCTTTCAAAATTTTAATATTTCAAAAAATATGTTTTTTTCTAACAATAAAATTTGATAGCGTATTTTCAACACCTTTCCAAAACAGTTTTTAGTTTTCGGATACGTTCAGAAATATTCCATTTATTTGGATTTTATTGTAAAGCGGAAATACTTCGACCTTCTGATAGAATATGCCAGAAGGGTTAATTAGCGAGAAAGAGACAACATGTGCATACATTAATCGAATTGGAATATTCTGACAGTTTTACTTTTCTTAAGTCAAATAATATGATTGAAACATGCTTTATGCAAGCAATAAATTTGTGTAAGTATTGTGTTCGACTCTGGTTACGATACCTATAAGTCAACTACGAGTACTTGGCATATCCTTCATCAAAGTTAACAATCAATGTAAAAGTTTCCCAGTCTTTTAGCACTCAAATTGTATGTATAAAAACAATCTTCATGCGTCATTTTAATGGTTGCTCTAATGTCGGGAATTGAACCTGTAACCTTCCGGCTCAAAACTTACACCGTTACACTACAGAGGCTGTTTCTGTAACAGCTTTAATTTTTTATGAAGAAATATGGATCTCAAATATTATATTATGTGATATCAAAGAAAACTTTAATCATTATTTATTTTTGGGGTATTATGCGGTGTTTTGTGCTTCTTCCTTCTTTAGCCAACATTTCGAACAGCGTTACAGTGTCCATTATTAGGGCAGATGTGTAGATTGTGGTGAAGTGTGTGTTTATGTATGTAAAAGTGATACCGTATTGACCGTGTCAATCCTCTTTTCGCCGGTATTTCAGTATAATGATTACTTAAATTAATGTGGTTTTTGTTGTTTAGTTTCGTTGTAGCCGTATTGGATACCAAGAACTATTAATCTTAGCCCCCTCGTCTCTATTAATATTAATGGATTTTTTGTGGATTTCAATTGCCTTTGTAATTAGACGTGCTCAATGTGTTTTGGGTCTTCCATGACTTCAGGAACAAATCAAGTTCACGCTCGGCAATTCCCGATTTATCAGAATGTCCGATTTTGCTTGGTCAAAAGTGTTCTTAGATCCTCTTGGAGAAGGTTCGTTCGGTAACATGGCATAATACCCCAAAAATAAATCATGATAATACGTTTTTTGATTGTGAAAATCGTAACTGAAAGTACTTTGTTGTAAAACCAGTTTTTTATGTAATTAGTTTTAAACAAATTTTGTTTTCATAAATAACTTAATCAGTAAAACTTCAAATTTTAATATTTCATCATTGAATATTATTAATTAGCGATTTGCAAATGTGCAATCATAATAAAGATAGCAGCCAATAAAAATATGCGTTAAGAAAATGAAGATAGTGTTGGTAGTTCTTAGTCGAAGTATGATACAGTTAAATTATGACCGAAGGAAATAGGGTCGGATTAGCTCAGTGGTAGAGCAGCGCCCGGCAAGGTTAAAGGTCCTTGGTTCAATTTCTAGATGCGACCGTATCTTTTTCTGTTTCAAATTGTCGTTTGAGAATCGTTAATATTGCCTCCAAAAGTTAAAAGTTTTGCTTACCACAAAATTATTATAAAGTGTGTATGTGAAAAAATTGTTGTGTATTATTCCTTCCTTATAGAAAATCACCTGTCTCTTCTGTTGTTGTGTATTTTTTTTTTTCATTTCTTCATGAGCAACATAAATTATATCGATAAATATATGTAGTATTATTATAAATTTTGCAAAAAGTGAGAAAAACAATTGTATTCCGACAATATTGGTGTTTATATAATATAATAATGTATATCTCTGTGTAATGTAATGTAATGTAATACTTGTATGTGTAAATTCTTGTATCAATACTTGTGAATGTCTACAAGTAGTTTGAAATTGTTAGCTCGTAGAATTATATATATGTAGCGGTACGCTATAATTTGTGGGTAATTGAAGGGTAGCGACGACGAAAGGGGTAGTAGTATCACAGTGTTTATATAGGAACGCGGTCACCTGCTAAAGCTGAGAAGTCGTAGGCAGACTGGCGTGCTTACATCGTGAGTTTTGAAGCTTCCAGGCTGTGCGGTGCGGCCGGTATTGCAAGTCTCGAACGTTCTAGTAGCGTGCCGCTATAAATATCACTTTAAAATGTTGATAATTTAATTTTGAATCAATGATAACATACTTACGTATTTTTAATTGATTTATTTTGATTTTGTTAAAATTGCAGTAGAGCACTGACTATTTGTACGATACCCATTTATAATTTTATGATCTTATTTTTAAAGTCATTTCTCAAAACTAGGTAAGTTAAATCCATGATACAGGGTTTTCCAATAAGAGGTGTTATTTTGAATAGCCCGCTATTTCGGTAGATGTTACTTTTGAAGCTGTCATTTTTTGACATTTGACAAGTAGAAACTACGCCACTAATAAAAATGGAACGATACACGCTTCAACAAAGCATTGAAATTATTAAAATTCACTTGAGTGAATCAAATGCGAATCATCTTGAGTGATGAGGCCCATTTCCACCTCGGTGGCTTCTTTAACAAGCAAAATTGTCGCATCTGGGGCTCGGAAAACCCAAGAGTTATTGTTGAAAAGGCTCTCTATCCTCAATGTGTGACTGTTTGGTGCGGTTTATGGTCCGGCGGAGTCATTGGACTTTACTTTTTCGAAAATGAGGCTGGAGCAACAGTTACGGTGAATGGATTGCGCTATCGAGAGATGATTAATGATTTTTTATGGCCGGAATTGGATGGTATTGATCTGGACAACGTTTACTTTCAACAAGACGGCGCTATGTGCCACACAAGCAACGAAACAATTGATCTTTTACGATTGAATATCAAAATAACACCTCTTATTGGAAAATCCTGTATTTAAATTATTAAAATAATTTGTTCAGGATCAAAGTTATACAAAAACTGGGATTTATTTTCAGTAGTCATATTTCACGCCTTTTCTTATTATGTATTCAATTAAATTTCATGATACATACTTTCAGTATCACCATGGTGAAAGATCACTGCTCAGAATCGAAGTTTTGATGTCTTTAGGCGTATTTGGTAGGTACTTCCTAACCTTCCTCTTTACATCTCCTTCCCCTCCCCACTCCCTTCAGCATTACAACACACCCCAATTGGGGATTCCATTGTCCCACCGGCTCTGGACAGTTAGGCCTTGTGCGGTATTTAATAATTATTTATTTTCTAATGTTATGCTGTTAACAGCTAATAATTCATATTCTATTCTATAATAACACAATGACGAACACTTGCCGGAAAATGCTGGAAGTTTGTCATCAATTCAACACATTGTCATAAGTACATCAGTATTTTCTAATCAAGTTAATGAAAATCAGTAATAAAAAATATGTAAACTGGCTAACATCTTCGGATGTGATACTATCAAGTATAAAAGTGTTAGGCTTTGTGTCACAAATAGACGGGCTACACACTACTACAATACAAAATTTCTCTTTCCGTTGTGTCGAATCGCTTCTCTGACTAAAACACATTTATCTACCTTGATTCATATCACTTCTCTTCTAAAACAACGTGTCCATGAATGTGTTAAAAACAATAGTCTGTTCTACTGCATTCTTTAAGAAAAATGAATTTTTATCTTATTCTTGTTTTGTTATACAAACTTTCCGATAACTCTTATACATAGTTGTTAGAAAAAAAAACCTATGTATTATAATATGCTAGGTTGGTTTTACATGAATGTTTATAAATTGAACCCGTCGGTACTGCTATTGTCTATCGACCTTATTTAAGGGACCACCTATATAAATCTTTTGTGGTCGTATTCTGTAACATCCGAAGTTACATATCTTAACGCTACTATCAATGAAAAAATAATACTTGTATGATGTTTATACTAACAGTTTTTTCGATATTGGTTATTTGTTTTAAGCGGGAAGATGGATATTTTTCAAGTTAATTTACTTTGGTACTATTGCTCTTTGAAACTGTTGATAATCAGTGATATCTGCTTAACAAGTTCCCATTTAATGTTTAAAAATTTTAATTGGGTTTCTCTTTATAATTTTTCTTCGTAGCAGTGGCGGCTAATAACTTTTGAGTGTTTGAGAGTGCTAATATTGAAAAAAACTTCTTCATAAAAAAAATGTGTTTTTGAAAAAAAAATTATGCATAGTAAATTATGCCACAACATCAATAATTTTTATATATACAAAAAAATTTTTGTAAAAGTATTTTTGTAGTTTTTCAATAATAGTTCACTGTTATGTTTTATTAAAGGTAAACATATGTTTACATTACAAGGTTTTATGCAAAGCACAAAGGATAACAAATTATTATAATCAATAATTATTAGCCTGAAACACAAATATAAATAAAAAATAAATGCCGTCGACGGGAATTGAACCCGCACCTTCTGATTGCCGGTCAGGTGCACGGAACCACTGTGCTACGTCGACTTATCAGTATTTATTGAATTATTTGGCGGTTAAAAATAAGCCGAAGTAGCACAGTGGTTCCGTGCAACTGACTGGCAATCAGAAGGTACGAGCTCAATTCCCGTCGGAGGCATTTATTTTTTCAATTTAATAATTATTGCTTATAATAATTAGTTCCAGTGTGTAATTGTGTAAATATTAGAAATTGTTTATAAATAAACTTAAAAAAAGGAATAATTTTAACATTAAAATAAAACAATAACTTATTAAACACCACTTTTATTTTTAATACTTAACTGCCCTGAAGAAGCTACGGTTGTAGCGAAACCCGGTTGGCATTAGTATAAAAATTAAAAGTGGTATTTAATAAGTTGTTGTTTTATTTTAATTTAAAATGTCACATCACAGAGTATCTACTATATGGACAAAAAAATTATAACATTGTCAAATATAAAAAAACTTTGAATTATTGGAGTTCTGCAATACTTGGTCGATTAGTTCTACAAATTAACTTGATAACAATAAACATCATAATATTTTCAAATCTTAGCACTCTAGCACACTACAGGTCATGCGCCACCATTGCTTCAAAGCATTCTGTACTTATATAATATAACTAAAGCATATTCTTATGTAAATTACTTTCAAATTTGCTAGGTATCACAGCTTAACAGCTATTTGCTAACTTATGTCAATTATCTTCATTTTGTCCCATAAGTTTGCTAGGTATCAAATTCGTAGCTTATTTGCTAACTTACGTCAATTATCTTCGTTTTGTCCCATAAGTTTTTTTTATTATTGCGTTAATTTTGTATTATGTATATACTTCAAAGGTCCCGAAGAACAATGTCTGATGTACAAATTTGTAGTTTTGCAATAGAGCAGTTTAAAGTTTCATTTCTGCATCGTTTTTGAAAATACATTTCTCCAATAAAATAAATATGGGTTAATGCAATTTATCAAACAACACTATATTTCTTGATCTCAAAACAGTAAAAATGCAGAAACGAAACTTTAAACAGCTCTTCTGTAAAACTACAAATTTGCATTTTAAATATTTATTTATTTAGACAATATTAGCGATTCTTAAATGAAAATTTGAAACAAAAAGATGCGGTCACATCTAGGACTTGAATCCAAGATCCTTGTCTTACCGGGGCACCGCTCTACCAACTGAGCTAATGAGACCTTATCTCCTTCGGTCATATTTAACTGTATCATACTTCGAATAAGAACTACCAACATTATCTTCATTTTGCACTACACATTTACATAAATAGAAGCCAATACAAATGTGTTCTTATTCGAAGTATGATACAGTTCAGCTCAGTTAGTAGAGCAGCTCCCCGGCAAGACGAGGATCCTGGAGGGTCCTGGGTCCTAGATGTGACCGTACCTATTCCTGTTTCAAATTTTCGTTTAAAAATCTCTAATACGTAATGTCTTCAATAATGACAAATTTTCACAAACAACATTGTTTTTCAGAATCGTCGACTTGAAAGCTGCAAACTTTTTTTCTTTAGATAGATTTAGTCCATACATGCTAACTCTTGATCTTGCGTGGTTTTCCATAATTAATTTATTATTATTTTATAATTTAATTACTCCAACCTGTGAGATAATACGGGTAATAAATGATATTAATTTATTTAGTCACAATTAATTATTATTACATATTTGCTTACCATAATTATTGTTCAACTTTCAAAAGGTTTTTCTAATAACATTTCACATTCCAGTATTTTTTAACATTTGTATTATTGTTTTCTGTGTCATACCTCCTTACAATATCGATATTACAGTAATAATAATAATAACAATGAAATATTATTAATATTAACAATTTGCTTATTTGAAAAATAATAATATGTTAGTTTAATTATTGTGATTTTTTTATTGGGTAGTTTTCATATCATCGCTTATTTTCCTGAATAATATATATAGAATAACAACTTATCGCTTTTTTGCTGCAATAACGACATAAATCAAAATATCTGTAAAATGACTTCTTTTGCAAAACTAACAATTTCCTTTTTTCAAAGTAGGATGACATACCTGAACTACCAAAAGTTGATGTGAAACAGCAGTAAGTGTTAGTTTTGCTTCAATAACTAAAAATATTCAAAACTCATTTCTGGAAATTTGGCTTATTTTTAATTGTGTCATAATTGCGGCAAATGAGTGATGTTATGTTGCTCGGGAAAAGTTTTAAAATAAGTATTAATCATTTATTATCAACATCATGCTTTTACAAGCTTTTTGTTATTATCTCTGTGATAAACCAAGAAATCGCAAGATTTTACCTGAAATAAGACATTGTTTCTGTTAATATTTCAAATGATTTATTAGAATTTGTTAAACCATTAACTATTACTATTATTGCATGCATTTGTTAAAATAAACTAAATTGTATTTGTACAGAATTTTAGAAGAGAAAAACTTCTAACATACCTTTGTATATTTGAATCAACAGATCATTTATTTGCACCTTGTATTTTTAAGGCCATGTTATAGAAGTGTATAACTCACTGTATATCTCAGGTATTTGGTTAGGTTTATAGCATTTGCACTTTTTATATCTGCAATCTGTGAGAATATTCGGTAGGCGCCGGGTAATATGTTCATTGGTTCTATCAGTCTATCAACCGCTGAATCTGCTCAATTTTAGTGCAACAGATCGAATTATCGAAGTATTTCGCCATATTCTAGAATTAAACTGCCAATTATCTAGCGCCTACTGTTTATAAATCATGGTTGCAAAATTACTGCTCAAATAACAAATCATTAAATTGAAAATTTGTCTTTTTGGGTTGCTTCGTTTTTCATGATTTACAAGTTGTCTCTCAATAAAGGAGTGACTTGATTATTGCACAAAAAGCAAACCGTTAAAAACATTATTGTAATATACTCAGGGCCCGTTTCTACTTGATTTCGGACGCCTTGTTCACACTTCTGTTTAAAAATCAACTATGAGCGGATGAGTTCCAACACGATTTTTAACCTTTCCTTATCTGTGGTGTGTATTTACTACACATTACTTCTAATAACTCTACAAATATAATAAATTCTGGGTTCAGATTTTAGGTATTCCTCCGTTATACATTTATGAACTGAATTAAAAAATAAAATTTTACATAGTTTTCAAATTCAATTAAAAATCAGAGATTTTTGTTAAAAATCGGAAACAAATACACCAATACATTCAACAGTGTGACACTGCTACGCCAAGAGTGTCCGAGGAAATGACATGCTATTGATGTCCCGCTTTAGTTCGCTATGAGGGAACATGAGAAATCCACACGTCCGCAGTTGTATTTTGATTTGGACCATCGATACCTACCACCCCATAGCTGTGTGTGTGCTAGCCGCCAGCAAGTCGGTCACGGACCGTCGACTCGCACGTTTTTTTAGCATCTGCTGATGGTTTTTTCATGTTTTCAGCAATTTAATTACAATTATTATTACTTTTTATATAAAATATAATAAACATAAGCAATTAGCTATAAATATCCATATTTTTCCGATATTAAATCGCTTATTTTGAGATGTGTATTGACTACACAGCACCGGAACGCGTGGATTTTTTTAGCATAGTAAGGGAAAGGTTAAATGAGTGCACTGGGCTAGCCATCCATCTGACGAAAAGTGCTTTTAACTGTGTCGAATAAGTGTGAACATCTCCATATAACCTTTAAGGCCACTAGGGTATCCAATTTTTAAATATAACACCGTCTACGATATAAACAGAAGTGGTAACGGGCCCTCAGTAGAAGCAATAAACGCTGGGAATAGTCGACAGATATCATACACAACCAGAATGACAATACTTGCGAAGTGCTAAAACTTAACAATTACTGTGCAAACGAAGTATTTTTTTTGTGCTGACGGTAAAGTGTGGCGGGTAAAAATATAAGTGCCGTTGGAAAAAAATGATTTTGTTTTAAACCGATAAATCTTTTAAAACAATGCATATATTTTAATTAATTTTTTTACATAGTACTCACTGTACCTCAGCTATAATTAGCTATGATGGTTATTATAGTTATTTATTATATATTATCTGAAATTAAAGCACATAAAGCGTGTTAACCGTTTGGGCCAATCGTCGATTCGTGTTTTAACGAAGATTGGCGATCGTCGATTTCCGTCGATTGCGTCAGTCGTGTTCTGATTCGCGCGTACGTCGGTACGTAAATTTCTCATTTTTTCGAAACGCCTGGACTTCGGGATCCTCCTCACGTGATTCTTAACCAATATTCTTTAATAAAACACCGAAAAAATCATCGAAATCCTTGAAAATTCAAAGAATTTATGGGGTTTTAAAAAAATATATATTTTTTCATAAAAAATAATGTTTTTTTTGTGGCATTTTACAAGCAACTGTATGAATTTTTTTGGCACTCAAACGGTTAATATTAGATCAAAATAATATTTAAAAAATAAATTCGTTTCACATTTCAACAGCTTCTTTCTACAAGCCATTGAATTGTTATTTTGTCAGTTAATTTGTAGTAATTAAGTTAATGCCTCGGTGTCTACTATGAACGGTGGTCGTAATCACTAATTAATTAAAGTAATATCTGTCCTTGTAAATAAATAAAGTATTGATGTGTTGTGTTTTGTGTCCCTTTGTCCCTAACGTGTTGTAATTGTGTCTTTTCTTCAGGCAAGAAAACAAGTCTGAACATACTATGTAATGAATACCATTCTACTGTTAGAAGTAACGTATTGAATTTATTGAATATTTCCCTCTGATTTTATGTATGTTAATTATTGACAAAATTTAATAATATAAAGACTGTTACCATAAATGAAAATGTTTAATTGAAATGTGTGTTTTGTTAACCCTTCCCTAACGCTGCTAGAAAATCCCCCGAGCTCTGGGTAACGATTCTCCAATCCAGGCCGCTCGCAATCGCCGTCAAATGTACATACATTGCTCGACATTCTTATTCTTGAGTCTCGTCCAAGGTACATACATAAGATACATATATAACAACGGGTGGGTCGAATCACTCGTTTGTTCGAGTGGAATAACTTCGTCGAGAATCGAGGCCCTGGTACTACATTACAGCCTTACTAAAAATGTTTGTGAATATTATATTCATTTGATAAATGACCGTGTATGTGAAACCTTACTAATTGAAACGTAAAATACTTAATAGAAAGATATATACATTACTTATCCAGACAAATAGGGTTGTTTATCTGTTGTATGAACATGAAATAATAATAATTTCTCATCGAACTTCGGAATTTTTCCAAAGTGTTTTAAATGTTATGTACATTTCTTAATTTTGAAGATGTCTTAAAAACAAACTTACATATTAGATTTTTGTATTTGAAATAATTTTCCGATTTTATATCCGGGTCAAATCTTCCCCATAGAAAAACTAAACCCTTTCCCACACTTTTCCACAAATGATCATCTAGTCAATCAACATTATGCAAGTGCATTATATAAACAAAATAAATACAAAACAATACAAAAACAACACATCAACTCATCAGAGATCAAATGGGAAAATAATTCACCGACTCCAGATATTTTCATATCAGAGGGTTCGGCTCGGTAGAACTTCTAACAGGGCCTATAAATCCTACTGATCCCTCAACATAAATATTTAAAAAATCTTTCGTTATCCTACATGTATTTAAAATGACTGATTTTTGCATTTTTATACATAAATTTTTTGATACATCTAAATTTTGAATGAGAGAGCTAGGTATAATGCCAGTAGCCGAAATAACGAATGGTAATATTTTCTTATTTTTTCATTAACAGATTTTTGAATATTACAGGAATTTGGAATAACGACATATAATATTCAAAAATTGATTGTTATTTATTGATTATTTTATCATATTAAAATATTGCAATATTTTAATTTAAAAGAGACCAAAATTTCATTTAATTTTTTTACTCCAAATAATGTCAGGAATCACTAATTAAAGTAAGTCAAGTCCCTTAACATCCTGTATATGAATAATTATAGACATGTCAGTTGACATCACCGGCAAGGAAGAGTTACAGCTATACCCAGTGGTAGACCATAAACAATTGGTGACATCTCAAATTCCCTTGGTAGTTTGGCTGTCACCTCTGGTCTGGAGCCCCTAAACACCTGAGAAACTCTTCAATTTTGCGCAGGAATTGGCAGTTCATCTTTGTGAAATATTCCCCTCTCTTGAATGATGGATTGCATTCTGAACACAGTTGCCAGAAAGTTGGTCTTGTATTATCGATATTGATCTATTGATCTTTCGGCAGCGGTGTAAAGCAAATAATCATGTCAAACGCGTGCTCAACGTTTGTAGATGATTGACATTTTTTCATGAAAACTGGTCGTTTTTACGACTCGTTCTTGTAATCAACTGCTCGGCTGTGAAATAATTTGCCGGCTTTTGTGTTTCTTCCCTTTTACAACAAGGATTTCTTCAAAGTCGAGGTTAACTTATTCTTTTTTGCTATAAAAGGCTCTCTACACAGCATCCCCAAAGATGATGACAGGACATAAGGAAACCTCAGGGTAGAGTTCATACAAAAATTAGTTGGTAATATTAAAATAACAATTTTAAAACCAACTATAAAGCTCATACACCTATAAATAGACTGCATCATTTTGGAAATAAATTTGGGAATATTGTAGACATGCTTAAAGATTCCGTATTAGTTATAAAACGAAATCTTTTTAATCATTTTAATGAGATGTATGAATTCACAACTCTGTAGTGAATAGACTTTTGTTTTTATATGTATATGTTCCTTAATACATATTTAGCTTTCCGTAATCCATACTATTAATTTGAATTTACCTTAATTTAATCAAAAATCATAATTTATTGTAAACTATGTAACACAACTGTATTACTTGTTAACTACTTTTGTAAAAGCCCATTAGGGCGTTAATAAATAAATAAATAAATATCTAATAAGTTCGCAGATATCTCTTTGAAGAGCAGCGACGTTTTTAAAAGAGATCCTTGGCGATTTTTGAATATAGGAGTGTGAAATAGGCTTCCAGCCAATCTCTTGAATAGCCGCTTTTGAAATGTAAGCAATCCGTAAAAAGTAATATGGGAATCTCATGGCAAATCCATTAACTCGAGTGGCCATGCAAAACCAGTAGTCTGATCTATCAATGTACCAACTTAGATAATTTTATCAATTTTGCATAAAATCTTTCGTTCATTGACCCAGAACTACATAAATGTATTTTGTGGCCAAGAAATTTGAAACGAGGTCAAATACAATAAATCAAATTAAATAGGATATATTTTCATTATGAAAAATGAGCCTAGCAAGATAAATTGCGGTCATTTGTCGAAATAAAGCTAAAAAGCTTTTTTTTTCATTTTTAGAAGTGCCAACATTTATCAATTTTTTTCACTTAACGAGTTTCAGAATAAACTTCCAGTTTATTAAAATAACCCAAGACCGCAATTAACAAATTTTTTTCACAAAGGAATATTGATGTGAAATTTTACTACATAAGGACCGAAAGATCTAAAAGAATTGGTAATCATTGTTTAGGGAGGAGAAACAAACGCAGTTATTGATCATATGGAAATAGAACAGAAAACCTTAAATGTAATACTTAAAAAACATAGAATGACTGACATAGACCAAATATTTATCATGTTTAACGTACTACATAAAATCACTAGTAAACTTTAAATCACTAAAAATTTCATATGACAAAAACCATCATTAATAAACCAGTTAGATAAGCGAACAATTTTTTTTAAACTCCGACGGTTAACACAAGCTTTGGACAAAGACACTACATAAAAATACCAGTAAACTACATTTTTAAACAAAAAAATACATTTCATCTGACAAAAATTATCATTAATAGACCAGTAAGACAAGCGTACAAAGAAAAATCCAACTCTTAACACAAGCTTTGGACAAAGACACCACATAAAAACACTAGTAAACTATATATTTAACCAAAAAATAGATTTCATCTGACAAAAACCATCATTAATAGACCAGTTAGACAAGCTTACAAAAAACTCCAACAGTTAACACAAGCTTTGGACAAAGACACCACATAAAAACACTAGTAAACTGCATATTTAACCAAAAAATAGATTTCATCTGACAAAAACCATCATTAATAGACCAGTTAGACAAGCTTACAAAAAACTCCAACAGTTAACACAAGCTTTGGACAAAGACACCACATAAAAACACTAGTAAACTGCATATTTAACCAAAAAATAGATTTCATCTGACAAAAACCATCATTAATAGACCAGTTAGACAAACGTACAAAAAAAAACATAAAAAACTCCGACGGTTAACACAAGCTTTGGACAAAGACACCACAAATAACAGGCAATGAAAGCATTCATCAGTCCTTCACTCTATACAAAAAGTGAGGGAATCAAAAAAAATTTCAGATATAAAATTAAAAGACGTATTAAAGAACAAAAAGGGCAAATTTTTATAACGTAAAATAATAAAACAAATAGTAATACACAATACCAATGCAATACACACATACCTAAACAATGGCCGACTTTTTAATTTTTCCTTTTCATCATCGCCTTTATTATTGTATTTTATTTCATTACAAATTATTAGTTCATTTTATTTTTTTATTGAGTTTTATTAAATTGTAAAATAGGCGGCTCAGCGCGGGTAAAGCACTTCCCATTATCAAATAATATTTTAAAATATGTACCGTTATTGCATGAAATAATTTTTTTTAAGTCTAAGGGATGCTTTACTGCGAATCCAGAAAAATGTGTGATTAACTTAACTGTTTGCTAACTAACTATCCCTTAGCGAGGAACTCAACGAACTCAAAGAAAATGAGCCATATTATTTGAATTATATAAAGGTTCCGGATTGTGAAGCTATTTGTTTAGTTATTTATTTTCGCAGAATTATGGCTTTGGATCGAGACAACATTGTGCATAATTAAAGTGATTTTTAATTAACGAACACAATTGATGTTTTCAATAGAAACTGCAAAGCATAATTGATAATGCAAACCTACAGATTTTTGTTTATCTCGAAAGGCTTATATTGATATTTTCAGTTTTCTTTGATTTTCAACTGTTTTAAGCCTTTCGCTGTGGCTAAACTGTTAGGTTAGGTTAAGTTTTTTGTAATTAATGAAGGTAAATCTATCTTGAGAGTACAGGCGTCAGGTGAGAATGCTGAAATTGTTCTACCGGTATTTAAATGGAAGATGCTCTGAGGAACTAGCGTCGTTGATCCCTTCTACACCGGTGCACAATCAGGAACACGTCAATCGCGCGTCCATCTTTTGAACACAGTCGACATTTGTCACATGAGAACTTGTTGCTTCTACAAGTTTAACAGCTCGGCTATGAAAAGATTTTCCGGCCTCTGTGTTTCCTCCCTCCTTCAACGTGGGTCTCTTTAAGACCTTGCCTTTCCCCAAAAGACCCTCATTTGATCAAAAGATTCTCAAAGATGACATAGGCCCTGAAGGAAATCATTTTCTTCAAGGCCTCCTAGTAAAGATTTAAAAAGGTGTTATTTTCAATGGAAACTGCAAAGGATCATAATGTATAAGATATATTGACAACATCCACTTTTTTTTAGCTTAGCAACAGTTTCCGTATCCGAACAGCCTTACAATAACAGCTTAAGGTCTTCACGGTGGCTAAACTGTTAGGTTAGGTTAGGTTTTTATAATGAACAAACATGGGTGTGGTTTTCAAAGGAAACTGTAAAGGATCATAGAAAATACCTACGTACAGTTTTTTGCATATATGTAACTTCAAGTGACGCCCAGATTGATTTCTTCCGTTTTCATTTACAGTTTTGGCATCCGCCCAGCCTTAAAAAACCCAGCTTGAGATTTTTACTGTGGCTAGACTATTAGCTATAGCAACCAATGTAGAATTTGAAAATCCTTAACAGAGGACAAAGGCAATATAGTTTAGTGATGAATATATGGGCAACACAAGACGTGTGGGATATAGGTTTAAAAACACGACATGTTTCCTATAAAATGCAATCCTTGTAAATAAATCACTTCCCACCTGGAGACAAAGGATATTCCGAAGTGATATATGGCCGGGCTCCTTAGAAAGCGGGTAACAAAGGATTCTCTCCAGTTTCCGTGCGTTTTTCTGTGTATTTCCTGAATTTTATGAAATTTATTCGCTTTGTTCCTTTGTAAGCCTTTCTACATTGTTCGGGACTAATAAACTTCTCAGTGTTATTTACTTGAACTTTCACGGAATTCGATAGATGTACTGAACTACCTGAATAGTCGGAATTTTTGATAAATCAGTTCCAATTTTGAAAACAAATTTTCTGTTAAAACATTATTTTTTGGACGACTCCCAAATGGATTACTTTCGTTATTTTAAAAAATGAAAAAAGAAAAATTTCTACGATCAAACTGATTGCTCAGTTATGTAAGATTTGTGTAAAATACAATATTGTACATAAAAAACTGATAAAAATTAAATGTATTTAAAAAAAAACTTCGCAGTCTCGTGAAAATCACAGGATATGGTCTCTGAATTCTTGACAAATTAGTTCCAATTTTTCAAAACGTTAACCAACTTTAACGCTTGTCTGAATTCTTCACACAACTGATTCCAATTTTGAAAACGACACTTAAATTGAAAGCAAATTTTACGAAAGCCTAAAATTTTACACAAAATCACCAGAAATTAGTATTATAAAATAGCAATAATTTATCGCTTCCATAGTGGTAGATACTATCAGTATCGCCCTGGTGTAAGAGCAACATTCAGAATTTAAACGTTGCTTGAAATGGCTTTAGCAGTGTTTGGTGAACAGATCTGAATAGCCAGGTATTCCACCACCTTCCTCTTCCCCATCTCCCCCCCTCCCCACACTAACTTCAGCCTCACAGCATACCCCAATTGGGGATGCCATAGTCTCACTGGCTCCAGACGGTTGGGAGCAGTTGGGACTCTTGTACGGTTATATCTGTAAAAAATCCGAACACTACAAAATATATATTTTTTATTCGTTTATAAAGTTTATATTCATTGGTAGGTACCTAAGTATATCTGCAAATAAAAATCAGCGTGATAACAGAGTTCGCAAAAAAGGCAAATGGCAAATTGCGATACATCGCTTTTAGGGCGTACAAATTAATCTTGTCGTTCAGAGGCGCCCAGGAGGGTTGACCTCCTGCTAGAAAGTTACGACACGAAGCGCGCTGGAACCTTAAAGTAACCAAAGGGTATTGTTGTTTTTTGTTTGTTACAGGCCGAAAATAGAAACAAGGAAGATGGACCTTGAAACATTATTATTAGTATGAAACAGTGTCGCCAACACCGTTCACCAGCACTGCTGCAAATCGCATCTTTTGAGAGCGGCGCCCTGTCTTTCGTTCTACGAGTACCTACACTGAGTATTGATAAAAAATATTGTTCATTTATTAAGAATCTCTTCAAATTAATCGTAATCCGGTTAATATCGGGATTGCGGGCACTTAACGAATGAATTGAAAGGTTTCCTGATAAACTTTTTAGTAAAATACCAATCTTCTTCTTTTTCTTCTTTCGTATGGTGGGGGGGTCAAAGGGGGACATCTAGGTCTGCGAGCCATTCTAGGTCCTCAGGCGTCGCCATGTGAACCACATCAATCCCGCCGGGTAATGAATGGAGCGGGCATTCGTTGACCACATGTTCGTTGGTGTGCACCGCACCACATTTACACATCGCCGACTCTTTAAGGCCTCATCCGTGCATCGTGTGGGCACAGCGGATATGGGAGCACCTTAAGCTATTGATGGCGGACCAGGTTTTGTGAGGCAATGAGAACCCAGGCTGTCTCTCGGTGGGGTCCTGTATGTGGTGGGTTTTCTTAGTAAAATACCAATGTTTTGTCACGATGTCGGAACACGTATTCATAAAAATCCTAACATTTTTGCATTTCGTCATTATATAATATTATTAAGACAAACGCAGGTGTCTGAACACGTGTTTCGACATTATTAGGAATTCATTCAAAGTTTATCAGGAAACGGCCTGCAATCCCGTTTATAACCAGATTACAAATATTCTTAACTAAATGTTTACAGAGATTCTTAATAAATCAGCAAAACTCATTTTTCTCCGTTTTCAACGTATGATTTTCATTGGCTCCGCTGCTTCGATAGTCTGTGCAATTTGGTCGGAGGTTGGCTACACTCGGCACGCCTTCATGCAATATTTTAATTTGTTTCTACTATCCAAGCTTCTGCCACTCCATTCTTTATCTATATTCCTACATGGTGTCCAAAAACTTGTGATGTAAGTGGGAAACTGGTAAATCTACATTACATTTGAAGTCGATTTGGTAGAATAACTTTTTTCGCTTTGAGCGTTCTTTTTCGAGTAGATCGGGTCCAAAGTTAGAGTTTTATAAGTCAAATTTGAAAAAAAAATGGTCACTAGGGGGTCACTGTCTATTAGCTGTGTATTGTCTTTAAAAATAATTTTAAAATAGGCTACAAGTTTCTTTGTCTAAAAAATGGTATAAAAAAGTGGAAAAACCGAAAAGAAAAATACATTATTAAAAAGTTTTGTTTAGATTCTCTGTTGTGATATATATACAGGGTGTCCGGGGTCAAAGTGCAGTAACTTCAGGAGGTGATTCTACATGATGGTAGGAGCAAAAAAAAAACTTTTTCCGAAATTTCAACTTTTTTTTCCATACAAAAGACATGCCTACTAAAAATGCTTAGTGGAGGTACACACTTATCCGATAAATTTTTTTTCCATACAAAAGACATACCTACTAAAAATCCTTAGTGGAGGTATACACTTATCCGATAAATTTTTTTTCCATACAAAAGACATACATACTAAAAATCCTTAGTGGAGGTACACACTTATCCGATAAAAATTTTTTCCATACAAAAGACATACCTACTAAAAATCCTTAGTGGAGGTACACACTTATCCGATAAAATTTTTTTCCATACAAAAGACATACCTACTAAAAATCCTTAGTGGAGGTACACACTTATCCGATAATTTTTTTTCCATACAAAAGACATACCTACTAAAAATCCTTAGTGGAGGTGCACGCTTATCCGATAAATTCGCTTTGTGCTTGTCGAGCTCGAGACTGGTGACGTTGTTTATTATTTGCCAGTGACGCGTAAACCGAGAGTTAGAAGTTTTAACAATGCGCTTCAAAATCGTCTGTTTTATGATGTTTTAAACCAAATTCGAAGAACAAAGAGAACTGCACTAAAATAAAAATACGAATTTACACTTTTAACGATAAAAAATATTAATAACTTTTTAAACACAGTAAACAAATCACAGCTGTTTTGTTACCAGCTGTAAAGCGCAGGAGGAGGGGGTAGCGGATGTTAGTTTTAGGATCGGCCGGTCGATTTCAAATGATCCAAAAGCAATAATAATGCAGTACGCACACTCCGGCGCAATTTTTCGTTTGTAGATGAAAAGTACATCTAAAAGTTCAAATTTAAAAAAAAGTTAGTTATTATTTTTACTTCTACCATCATGTAGAATCAACTTTCACCCCGAATACCCTGTATATATAATATAGATTTAACCATTTGAAAATCTTATTCAGTTCGCTTACATTGGTCTTATTTTCGAAACTCCCAATTAGTTGTGTATTCGATAATATGTGGTAGCTTTAATACACATATTGCCCCAGGGAAGTTATTTTTACAGCATTATGTTAGACAAAATGTATCATTTTACGAAGATTGAAGATGCCATGAAAATTATAAAATCAAATTATATTGTTTCTGTCGACATCAGTTTATCATAATATCTACGAAATTATATTTTAAATGGGAACAAATTTAGCGGGCGATGTAAAATGATAATTTCGACAAACCGAGGGATGAAAATCTGACAAGGGGAGATAAGGCCACGGGGGGAACATACATTACCAAATCAAGCTCACGTCTTGAAGGGATGAATAGTTAAAACTTATTACAATCTTATTCTAATTACTCTTAATGATATTACTCTTTCTCAACTGACGTAATTTCCATGGATTTGGAACGGTTTGATTCATGCGTGCCAAAAAGTTGAATTAATTTATTATTGAAATATCACCCTCATCGCTTTTTCCCACCTTACAGCAGAATTTTAACCCTAGATAACTAAACTGTTTTCATTGTTTCATTGTAACTACACTTTCGTCAAGTGGACTACGCAATAAAACACCAGAAATAAATCAAAAATATTTAATTAAGATGTGAACTTGTTACATGGCACAAAAGTAAGGTTTATAATGAAAAAATTAAGTACAAATTAAAATCAAAATATCAGTCTATACAGTGACCACACATGTCAACATTATGTGGACCACAAATAGCCCCTCTATATCTGGTGCAACGGTGTTTGGTCATCCTCCGGGCCTTAGATAGACACAGGTAGCAAATTTTACTCACGTTTGACGTAGATGGAACCGGAGCTTCTATTGTAGAAGATTTGCCAACATTAACAATAAATATAAGAATGTATGAATGTACGTAACTTAAAAATAAAAGTTGTTGTTATCACTAAAGTTTCGTCCAGCGGACGACGAGATGGTCATAGGGCACGTCCTAGTATGCGTGTGGCCGCAATCGCGTCACGTGCTGCACTGTTTACTCAAATTAGGTAGGTAATGAAAGAGTCAAGTTCGGAGAGCGGGGGGAAGTAGGTGATTTCAAATTTCGCCGAGCAGCGCGTCGTCGCCACGACGAGCATTAGTTATCTAGAGTTAATGCTTATTGATTAAACTAGCTGACGTGTACCTGACGTTGCTGGGGGTTTTTATTAGGAGATAGACATATACCATTGCGGACTTTGCTGTAGGTACTTGTAAGATATAAAATTCCGTAGTAAATTATTTTTATCTATCTCATGATGTTTAGCCAGCGTTAGAAATGTAGTTGAACATCGACTTTTCTCAACTTTTTTATAAATATAATATGCATGTAACAAATATGGAAACCTTCAATGATAGTGAAAACCCTATCAAAATCCGTTGCATTGTTTAGAAGAACTAAGCGTACAAACAGACAGACGCGGATAGCGACTTTATTTTATACTATTTAGAGATTTTTTCAGGTTTACGTGACGTTCAAAATTAGAGGAAAATAAATTTAAATAAATAAATTTATTTACTGCAAACATCTTATTTCGAAAAACTCTGCATCTTCAGCTAATCTATCCATCCTATTTATATAAAGGAATATGTTTAATTTTTATAAAAATCTACTGTATTTTTCCGAGACTGCATTTTGCAAATTTGACCATCAAATTAAGAGAAAAATTACTACCTACATATGATTTCAAACTTTGTGTAAAGCCCGGTCAACCACGAAAATATCAGCTTGTACTATATATAAAGAAGATTGTCTCAGTGTGGGTTTGTGTTTAATCAATTATACAGTTTTATTCCGATATTGATGAAATTTTCCACACTTGACTATCACAACAAGACAGTACTTTTTTGTGAATACCACACAAGAGTCCCAACTGCTCCAAACCATCTGGAGCCATCGAAACTAAGGCATCCCCAATTGGGGTATTTTGTGAGGCTGAAGATGGTGGGGAGGGGAATGAGATGGGGGAGAGGAAGGTGGGAGAGTACCTGGCTATTCAGATCTGGTCACCAAACACTGCTTAAGTCATTTCAAGCAACGTTTCAATTCTGAATGGTTGTGTTACACCAGGGCGATACTTAGAGTATATATATAATATATAGGTATATATTTTAAATTAATTACGATTCGAACCCGTGACCTTTGGCCGTCAACTGTACATGAGATTTATAAAAACAACCTCATCCCCATTTCCCACCCCTTTAACGCAGAAATTAGATACTTTCAAAACACTGTCAAGTGTGTTCAAAATAAGAGAAAAGTTAAAATTCCCGGGCAACGCCGGGGATTTGAGCTAATATTACATAATTTTAGTAATCAAATGAGTATGAAAGTTTTCGAAAATGTAGGACGTATTTTCCCAACATTCCAGTACAAAGATCTATAAGTAGGTACAGTAGGTAGAAGGTACCCAGTGCCGCCACTCCTTGAGAAATATAATATTCCCTTGCTGCGCGGTGCGGTACAAATTCTCACCGAACTTGCAAAATAATTGTACACATTACCAACTTCAGCGCTATTCCAACGATCCCTATGGAAAATTCACATGCTAAACTCGCAGCGATATTATTATTATTTTCCTAGTTAACCCTTCAGTACTTTTATCACATTTGTTCAGTTTGCAATTTTTTCTGTGTATTTCAAATGGGCTATTTACATCTTAAATACTGTTTTAGAAACTAAATAAATATATTTTTCCGGTGTATGCATTTAAAATAAACATTACTATTTCTAAATATTAAAATTTTAATATCAAACGTGAAAAATGTATTAAAAAACGATAACCACATTTTTACTTAAATTTTTACTCCAATCATAGAAAAATTGAGAGAACTCGATATTTCAAAAACACATTCGTTTTGTATGGGAAATTTATAAGAAAACTTTATCTTCACTTTTATCTCGTTCATATGATAAAAAATAATTTTTAAAGTTAAACCGATTGTAACGATATCGGTGCAAATATGAATTCTTCGGTGACCGGATAAATCATCACAATGATATTTCATCACATCTTTTAAAAGTTATGTAAAGTCATGGAAAGTGATGAAACAAAATTTTAATTAACTGGGTTAAGTAGGTTAGGTTAATTTTTTTTTCATCGTTTCTTATGACTTTATATCACTTTTTAAAACTGTGTTGAATTGTCACTGTGTTGAGTTATCATGGAACCGAATTATTCTTTTTGGAAATTGTTACGATTTTATTAATGGATTCCAGTGTAAATATTTGAGGCAAACTGGAAAGAATAATTATTTCTCTTTCTAACGTCAAAAAAATATGAATTTCCGCACAATACAAAAAAAACTTTTATAAAATATGGACACCCGGTCATATATGACCTTAAAACGCTGGGGGGGTTAAAAATCTGTCAACAAAAACGGAGAAAAGTCGAAAATGATTTTTATACCTACTCCAGATTGTCAAATCAAAGTAATAAGTGTTAACAATCAGCTACCTAGTGGGTCGTGTTTTTTTTCAAATACAGGGTTTTCCAATAAGAGGTGTTATTTTGAATAGCCCGCTATTTCGGTAGATGTTACTTTTGAAGCTGTCAATTTTTGACATTTGACAAGTAGAAACTACGCCATTAATAAAAAATGGAATGATACACGCTTCAACAACGCATTGAAATTATTAAAATTCACTTGAGTGAATCAAATGCAAATCATCTTGAGTGATGAGGCCCATTTCCACCTCGGTGGCTTCGTCAACAAGTAAATTGTCGCATCTGGGGCTCGGAAAACTCAGGAGTTATTGTTGAAAAGCCTTTTTATTCTCAACGTGTGACTGTTAGGTGCGGTTTATGGTCCGGCGGAGTCATTGGACCTTACTTTTTCAAAAATGAGGCTGGAGCAACAGTAACGGCGAATGGATCGCTATCGAGAGATGATTAATGATTTTTTATGGCCGGAATCGGATGGTATTCATCTGGACAACGTTTACTTTCAACAAGACGGCGCTACGTGCCGCACAAGCAACGAAACCATTGATCTTTTACGATTGAATATCAAAATAATAACTATTATTGGAAACCCTGTATAAATGAACTTACACTTTTTTCAACATATTGCTTTTCAGTATTTCAAGTTTTTTTTAATTTAATTTATTTATTCAACTTTTATTTTTTTTATCTATGTATGAGTAGACTGTGCCTGTCTGAACTCTAGAAATTTTGCTTTGAATTTAACATCTTAAGGATCTGTAGTAAGAGTTTAAAGATGGTTTGAAAGGGAGAGATGTAAATACAAATGTTAGAGGGAGCGAGCTAATATAAAAAAAACGATAATAATTAAGCAAAGATGGTGAAAATCTGGCGACTTGTTTGAAATATAGCAAAAATCTCTTGAAAAGTTACATTAAAACATAAAATGTTAATTTTTTCATACCTATGACATATCAAATAATAAAACAAAAGGTGTTCTTAATAATTTTCGGATCTTATGTTGCGTTTTTTTCTATCGAGGAAATTTTATATAATTAAGGTTTCGGTCTTACAAATGTATGAATATTTTCGATAAAAATAACATAAGTTTTTTTAAAAACTTAAATTGTCGTGTTGTGTGAAATTCGGTGCTAAGCGTATCCCCAAGGATACATTTAAAAAATAATTTCACTGAATTCTGGGGAAACTACGTTAATTTTAATTTAATTTTTAAAAAAGAAAGACAAACATTCCCGGGTTACGAATAACCTGACAATATTTGAAAATCTCCTACTACCACCGCCGAAAATGTTGCTTGTGTTGTGATGGAGGACTTAGCCAGCCGAGGAATTGAACACACTACGCCTGGGTGGGATCCAAACGCGATGTCAACTCAGCCACCGACTGGTCAATTATATAATATATTATACGTATTTTATAATATTTGATAAATGTATAAAAACATTGTCTGGTAAGACGGTAAAATTTACAATACCTTCATTTTGCGAAAGACATTTTTTTTGGTTCCGTCCTGGACCTTTTAAGCATTCCGGTGAATATCTTCCATTTTGACATGTCACTTGGTGAAAGAACACATTCAGGATCGAAACGCTGCTTGAAATCATCCTGAAATGTGACCAAGTCTGAGAAGCGGGTACCTCCTCACCTTTCTCGTTTAACTATTTTTTTATGCGAGTGCAGCACAATAGTTCACACTGCTCCCAACCATCTGGAATAAGTGAAACAATGGCTTCCCCAGTTGGGAAATCTTGTCAGACTAAAAGTAGAGGGGAGAGGAAGAAGAGGAAGGTGAGAAAGTACCAGACCAATCAGAGATCTATTCATCAAACAAGGCTAAATACATTTAAAGAAACGTTTCAATTCTGAAGGATAGATTTATAAACCAGGGCGATACGAGAGTATCTTCCACTCCGGAACGTGCCGCAAATATACCATAATAAAGACATATTACCTGGGCAATACGTGAGTATCTTCCACTCCGAAACGTGCTGCAAATATACCATAATACATACATATTACCAGAGCAATACGTGAGTATCTTCCACTCCGGAACGTGCCGCAAATACACCATAGTACTTATATATTACCGGGGCAATACGTGAGTATCTTTCACTCCGGAAAGTGCCGCAAATATACCATAATACATACATATTACCAGAGCGATACGAGAGTATCTTCCACTCCGGAACGTGCCGCAAATATACCATAATACATACATATTACCGGGGCAATACGTGAGTATCTTGCACTCTGAAACGAGCCGCAAATTAATAAATTGTAAAATAACACACATTAATCAAATAAAATTGATTTGAGCACGTCGGGATTTGAACCCACGACCTTCGACTTGCCGGTAGAGAGCCTTACTTTTCCACTATGGAAGCCGTAGTCTCGCTGGCTCCAGAAGATTGGCAGCACGTGAAACACTTACGCTGTATTAAAAAGTTACAGTTCCTGATAAATTGTTCATTGATTTTGTTTATCTATACGCCATAGTAATAATGCGGTAGATGTCTTTGTTCTCTCTTCATACTGCAGTGTCACGCCTTACTCACATACAGTATCCGTCTAAAAAAAGTAACGTAATCAAGGATTATCATGTCGTCTGGTATTCAAATTCTCTGCTCTAGGGGGCGCCTGGCAGCCGCCTTATAATGAGATGGCTTCCCGCCCAGACAGGCGTGCCAACACGTACTAATAATACTGCCAAGTCCCGCGACAAAACTAAGGGTTTGCCCACCACAAAAGGTTCAATATTGACCGGTCGGTAGCTGAGTTGACATCGCGTTTGGGTGACACCCAGGCGTAGTGTGTTCAATTCCTCGGCTGGTTTAGTCCTCCATCACAACACATGCAACATTTTCCGCTTTATGTGGTGGTAGTAGGAGATTTTCAAACATTGTGAGGTTATTGTTTACCCGGGAATTTTTCTTTCTTTAAAAAAATATATATTTATTTTGAACTAGTGAAACCCGCATCGCTTTATTATTACTAATGTCTTCCAGGGCGTCTCTGACTTATTCCACCATTCATTTCTATATACCACAATGTTACTGTTAAAAATCTACATCACTTCGATTTTAATACTACTCCGTGTCTCATTCCGGAGAAGAGATATTACCGTAAGTATTCCTCAAGCGTCCCCGACTTATTTTAACATTCAAACACTCGTGGTACTATTAAGAACATACTTTGAAATTTTCAGTGATATCGGTCGACTATTTTTCGAGTTTTGCGAGAGCCAACATTTACATACATGATACTTATTGACAGTAATAGTACAATATAGAAAGAAGAAAGAAAAGTCGTAAGACTATTTAAGTAAATAAGACAAAAGAAAAAAGGATATACTAGTACATTAGTACAAAGTTAGAGAAATCTCTAAATATTACAAACTAAAGTCACTATCCGCGTCTGTCTGTTTGTGTGCTTTGTTCTTTTAAATTATGCAACGGAGTTTGATAAGGTTTTCACTATTATTTAAAGAATTTCTTCCGAAAGGTTTATATATATAAATAGATGGATATTATATTCATTGAAAGTAGAGAAACGCCGGGTACACTTTAGCTAGAGTAGAATAAACTAGAATAAAACAAAAAAAAATTATGCAGTGATCTCGTCAAAATATGCAGTGCCCAAATGTTTATTTAGTAGATCTTTATACTTCAATAGAGGCATATTAAAACATCAACTAACATAGCATAATATTAACCAATGGTGTGTAATCTTTTTATAACAGAATTGTAGCCTAAAACTGTAGGATAGTTGTCACAAAGATACATACAATAGAACCTTGATCTAATAGTGGGAATGTGAAATTAAATCAACATGAATATTTCAGCACTATCCAATTTAATTAACTTGAAGGAAGGAATAAAACTAATTCTAATTGGTTTCTTCCGTATGTACGTACATGTACGTTATCATGAAGGATTCCAATGGGACGTATGTCGTATTTTGCTTGGTAACATATTGATGTGTGACAGAGACCATTATTTTATAAGGAGAATTATTTCAGACCCGGTTGTGTTACACAGAGTCATTACCAACTTAATTGACAGTCCTGCCATCGTTGCCACTATTAAATTCCATGTGCCGACTAGGAATACAAGACAAAATATAACATTATTTTGCAATACATATACAACCAACTATCAGACACACTGACTCAACTGACTCATAGGATGCATGATATGGGCAACAAGTATGGGGGTACTATTGATAAATTTATTGACTCCATTTATAGAACTCAGCATAATCTATACAAGCACTTTGTTGAATATTACAAATTAGAGTAGCGTTGATAATTAGTTTTAGTGTGTTGTCTTATATGTAGTGTTATTCTAATTTCTATTTTATTTTATGTTACTCTTACGTTTTACTAATATCGTTTCATATTAAGTTTTTTATTCATTATTTTTTAATATATTTTCATTATACTCGTACTTGTAACCACAATTTTACATTTGTGTTTTATTCATAGATCTATTTTGTACCTAATTTATAATTGATTACATCTATATACTGCTAGTATTTCCTGTATAATACAGATATTCTCTTATGTACACTGCATCATGTATCACTTTTATGTAAAAGCCTTTATAGGTGTATAAATAATAAAAAAATAAGTTTTTTGACACCTGTCAGGAAACTCGTAGGACAATCGGGAAAATGGTGACATAACATAATTTGTAGTCGTGTCTGAAGTTGGAATTATATATTTATGTACAGGGTTTTCCAATAAGAGGTGTAATTTTGATATTCAATCGTAAAAGGTCAATGGTTTCATTGCTTGTGTGGCACGTAGCGCCGTCTTGTTGAAAGTAAACGTTGTCCAGATCAATACCATCCAATTCCGGCCATAAAAATCATTAATTATCTCTCGATAGCGCAATCCATTCACCGTAACTGTTGCTCCAGCCTCATTTTCGAAAAAGTAAGGTCCAATGACTCTGCCGGACCATAAACTACACAAAACAGTCACAGGTTGAGAATAGAGATGCTTTTCAAAAATAAATCTTGGATTTTCCGAGCCCCAGATGCGACAATTTTGCTTGTTGACGAAGCCGCCGAGGTGGAAATGGGCTTCATCATTCAAGATGATTTTCATTTGATTCACTCAAGTGAATTTTAATAATTTCAATGCCTTGTTAAAGCGTGTATCGTTCCATTTTTATTAATGACGTAGTTTTTACTTGTCAAATGTCAAAAAATGACAGCTTCAAAAATAAGATCTACTGAAATAGCGGGCTATTCAAAATAACACCTCTTATTAGAAAACCCTGTATTTTTCGCCCGTATGAGCTTTAACAAACATGTGTTATTATCTACATTATAATTGAGTGGAAAATTATAGAGAACCCATGCAGAAAATTAGTATAATGCTAACCTTAATTGTTAATATTACAGAGGTGTTTATTATAGCCTTCTTGTAATTATATTCCGTGCAGTTGAACAGATTAACAATTTCATCAAAAGTATTGCCAACTGCATGTAATCTAGTAACAAACGAATATCTAAATGACTCAGTCCTGATATTATTGTTGCAATTAAAAAGACTTTTCGAATGCGTAGTTCTAGTTCGTATGTTGGTAGGGTTATTAGACCCAATATATCGGGGCTGTCTATAATTTCATTCATATTTTTAAAAGAAATAGAGAAATCGGACAAGTCTTCTATCTGAGAGTTTTAATAATTTCAATTCTTGCATTGATTTATGTGAAATTGAAAAAAAAAATGGTCGCTAGGGGTTTAAAACCGTCAGCTTAATGTCTTTTAGGTAATAATTAACTTTACGGTAATGAATGAATGAATATTTTGGAAGTGGAAATGAACCCACTTCCCTACATTCGATCAAGCTGAAACTCGACTGATAGACTCGTCGTCGGAAACAATGAATTCTATCAATTGTTGGTGTCGATACAGTACACACAAGCGGACAAACACGTATATATCTAAAATCTGATGACATTACAGCAGTAAATATACGAAATAAATGTCAGTCCTATTTGATCGGCATCTGGCAAGGTCGGTAACGTAGTTGAATCCGGTCCCTAGAAAAGAAGGTTCAATTCTAAGTCAAAATAATATTTTTTTTATGTTTTAAAAGTCATTTCAAAATTATTTCTACCATAGTACAAAAAAAATTGTCAATGGAAGTCTTATAGGTAGGTCAAATCACAATGACATCAAAAATATTTAAGGTCATTAAAGCACATTCGGAAACTCCACAACATCCTTCCCCCTGATATAATGCGAATAGGAAATTTGAATGGTTACAAATCAAGAATAAAAATCTGGCTGAAAGAGATTAATGAAAAAACTCTGAAAAAAAAACATTAAAAACGACATAGAAAAATAATAAAACAGAAATGAATAACTTTATTCCGCCTCAGCACAGGTTACCCTAGTGAGGAGGACTAAGAAATACAATTTACTATACATATATTTTACATCATATTTTGTATTTACAACGTTTAAATAGTCGCTTTAATAAAAAAAAAGCTATAAATGATTAACATATTGTAATGGTTTACAAGTTTTGATTTTCTAAATTATTTTTATTAGCAAAAACCATAATGCATGAACATGCACGGAATCAACACATCAACACGAATAAATCACCGTTAAATGAAGTATGCATTGCTTGATGAACTGAATGAACAGTATGAACACGGAGGCTAATGGAAAATCCATTATCGTAATGGGAATGGAACCAACAATGCGGAAAATGTATATGGAGTTGATTCGAAACATATTTTCGCTGCCATATAAACAGATTTGAATGACTGCAAATAATCGAAAAACAAGCTTTTATGTAATTTTGTTCACGTGTATTTATTATCAAACACACTAATTTCGTTTGTCGGTGCGTGAAATGTGAAATATTAATGCGTGAAATTATTCACGTTCAATGAATTCAAATTTGCTGGGTTATTTTCAAAATTGGAACTGCTTATGTGAAGAATAATTCAGACAAGCGATAAAGCACCAAGGTTCCTACCTATCGTAATCAAAAATACTAATTTCGATGTTGGTGCGTGAAAAGTGAAACATTTTTTCACTAAAATATTTACGTGCAATGAACTTGAATTTGATTTGAATTTAAGTGTCATTTTCGAAATTGGAAATTGGTAACTGATTGTGTGAAGAATAATTCAGACAAGCGATGAAGTATGTATCTATCTAGAGTGACATAATATTTGAACAGAAAATGATTTTTATTGTCTTTTTCAAAATATGGAATTATAATTCATCCCGTGATTTTCGACGGGTCTGCGCCAATTAATTTTAGAGATGGGTATGGGTGTCGTCGCCCCGGGAACCTTTTTTTGGATAACCAACACATCTGCAATAGGTCACCCCAAGTAGTTCGTCAAAAAAAATCAAGCACATCTGCTAACCTGAGATGGATACCTCACATCAAACAAATCACAAATAAACTTCTCAAAACAATACACATTTTCATAAACATAAGAAACATATATAAAATAAAACAATTGAAAACAATATATTTTGCACTTTGCCAATCAATAATAGAATATGGAATTATTGCTTGGGTAGGAGCAATAAACTCAGCTATCAATTACATAGAAACCGCACAGAAAACAATCTTAAAGGTAATACTAAAAAAACATAGACTGACTGATACAGACCAAATATTCAAGAGCTGTGACGTACTAGATATACGCCAATTATACGTTAAGACACTAATAAACCACATTTTTGACAAAAAAAAAAAAATTTCAACATACACAAAATAACACTAACAGACCAGTTAGACAAGCGTACAAAGAAAACATAAAAACTCCGACAGTAAATTCAAGCTTTGGACAAAGACACCACCAATACCATGCAATAAAAGCTTTCAATAGTTTAAAACTTGAAATTAAAATTGAGGAAAATAAAAATAAATTCACACACAAAATTACAAAATGGATTAAAGAACAAAAAAGACAATATTACCAAAATTTCATAGCATAAAATAAAAATAAAACCTACACGTAACACACGAAACCAATATAAACACACATCACTCACAAACACACAAGATTATTTTCAATGTACTATTTTTTTTTAATTTTAAATATATTATTATGTATTTTTAATTTTAAATGTATATTTTTTCTCATTAAATGTATTATGTAGTTTTTTTTTTGGCAAGCCACCCAGTGAGGCCTACATTACTGAAAAACTTGAATTGTAAAAAATATTGTACCTAATAAATAAATACCTAATAAATAATAAATTACGAAGGCAATTGAAATCCACAAAAATTCATATTAATAGAGACGTGGGGGCTAAGATTAATAGTTCTTGGTATCCGGTACGGCTACACCGAAACTAAACGCCAAAAACCACATTAATTTAACTAATCATTATGTTATAATGGCCGTTTTTTGGAGAACCTTTGACCTCTCTAGCTGGTTTTTCTCGACCCTTCGTCTCGTAGCGCACTCCGAGTCTCCTCAGTGAAGTTAAACAGTTAAAGAAAAAAAAGGAAAATAATTTCCTTTGTAAGTATGCATGAACGCGAAATTTTCTAAATTTTAGGTGGTTGTTGAGGACATTATTTTTAAATTTAATAATACAGTCTGACATTTTTTAATAGTAGACTAAAATTAATGGCTTTGCGATCAATTGAAAGTATTTTAATGGTAACATCAAGATGGCATATGTTTATATTCAAATCTACATGGCCGATATTTCTTTGTGTATTATCTATTTAATATCACTAAATTCGATTTTTGGCATATTATGGTAAGTTTACAAAACGTCTTGAGCGATCGCTAGCTATAATTTGCCAAATTTATAGAACTCTTTAAAACATTGGATAAACTGTGAAATGTACGAGGATTCATTGGCTTTAGACTGCAGTAAGCAGGTCGTATGTTTTAAAAAATAATGTTGTGAGGAATGATATGGAAATCGAATAATAATATTGACGAATTTATAACGAATTGGTGTACATTATGAATACCAAAAATTATAATTTAGATAAATTGAAGGTTTTCCTACCGTTTCCTTTGAGTAGAATGCAAATAAAAAAATAAATTACTCAATAAAAAATATAAATGAAATAAATACAATAATAACAAATGAAATAAATAAAATAAATGAAATGAAATAAATTACTCAATAATAAAATATTAAAAAAAATATATAAGCTACGAATTTTTTTTTTCAATAGAAATGTATGAACGCATAAAGGAAACAAATTAAAAAAAATACAGTATTATAGTTAAGATTATCTGTGACAGTTTCCCTTGATTAACTTTTTTTCATCCTTATAAAATTATTTCTAAAATAAATAAAAACCACTTTTGTGCTTGAAATGACAAGATAATATTGTTAATTACACATAATTGGTTCCATTCCTAGTTGATTCAGTTATGTTTTTTTTCGTTTTCTGTCTCTTGTTTTATTTAATAACTTCTTTTCCAATGATATATCACATTTATGAGAATAACCTTCAGAAGTTAAAGCGTGGCTGTTAAAATAAATGTTTGTAACGAAAATAATAATAATAGCGAAAAGTATGTTTCCGATCCCAAAACATCTGAAAGAAAATACCCCCCCTGCTCGAATTTCAATGCCTCATTAAACAGGGTGTAAAATAATTGTCCCCCTCCCTTGGGAGTTCTAGAAGCATGTGTAAACACCTAAAGGGTACATCTTACAGTAGGTACTGTAGATTGTACAAAATGAAAAACGGCTTTCTTGACACCTTCCCTTTACAAGAAACAATGAAACATTTCTGCTTATTTATGAAGCAATTACATTTATAAAGCAACCACTCTAAAATGATCGTTAAACTTACTCAGCCTTACTTATGCACTTTTTATACAATTGATTAATAACCGTGTAAACACCTCACTAATAAAGTTAAATTAAATAAACTGATATTTAACAGCCATAAAAGTTATAAAAAGTATTTATGCAACGGAAGAGGGTAGTTTATTTGTTGTGTAAACTTGACATTTCTTAGAACGCCCAGAAAATAACCAAAATCATTCGTATTCCTGTTGAAAACGGGCTGCAGGCCTGTAACGATTGAATTGACGGATTTCCCAACAAAGTATCAGTAAAATGTGAATGTTTTATGAGGCCGACGGAACACGTGTTCGTAAAAATTCTAATATTGTGGCATTTCGTCATTATATTTATCATGAAAAGAACACCTGTGTGAACACTTGTTTTGAATGTACATAATTTTATCAGGACACAGATCGCAATTATATTTTTAACAGGATTTCGATAAATAAAAACGTAATGTTTACACTTCACGTCATGAAACAAGCATTTGTCTATTACTGTGGTTCAATGTATCTATGCTTTGTAAACGTCAATTAAATACCATGGATTTTATAAATACAAAAAAAAATTAAAAAAATATCTATTTGACTTCATTAGTACAACCGTAAACCAATGTGTACTCAACGGTGCGATGAATTTGAGAAGGGACCCTCGACAGTTGCCCTAGAAGCAAAGACAGAGCTTTAAAATCATATTGACCGCCTGAAATATAGGTCGGCTCTCCCGACCGGGTAACTAGGGGGCGCTAGAAGGGGTGGTAAGGGATGCAGGGGCGGTACCTCGCTACATGCCCCGGGTAAGGTGGCCTGGAAACCTACCCAGCTATCAGCTACCAGCTACCAGTACCCACACAGCCTTGCAACCACCACACGCGCCCTGTCAGGGGCGGGTTAACTTTTCAGCGATTCCCTCTTGAAATTGAGGTTAAGGTTTAGTATATTTGTAGCACGTTCCAGAGTGGTAGATACAGTAGAAGATCACCATTCGTAATTGAAACATGATTCAGCATGATCATTTTCATCATGAGATATAGAGCTCTAAAATATACGAAAAACTGATTTCGGTCGTGGGTCTGCCTGTCTTTCTGTCTGGTTCGATGATCTCGGATTTGTTTTATATTTAAGCGTAGTTTTCAAAATTGAAACTGATATTTCAAAAATTCAGGCATTTAATAAAGAACCTACCTATAATATGAAATTTAAATAGAAAAATACAATAATTTTCAAAATTGGAACTGATGTGTAAAGAATTCAGACATGTAGTAAAGTATCTATCTATACAATATATTTATATAATATATTTTTACCAAAAAATTTAAATGTGTATTTTATTGTTTAAATTTCTCAGGGTTAATCTTTACAAGTAAAGTCAGTTTTCATAATTTTTCAATTATTAATCCCACAATAATGATATCCCGTGATTTTTCACGGGTCTGTTTATCCCTTATTTTATTTTTGTTTCTTTACTCAGGAAGAAAAAACAAAATGATTTTCTTCACCTCCCATGAAAGAGAAATATAAGCAAGACAAAATTGAATTAAAAATATGTATTCGTTTTCATATTTATATAGCCTCCCCTCCTATCAGAGGTTGATTATCATCAGATCAATCTTCGCTTCATGTGCTAAATCTCAGAACAAATCGGCAGAACTATACTTGCACCAGTCACTTGGATTTTCTTAGGAACTTTTTTTTCTATTTATACCTAAGCTCAATCATTTTATACGGTTATTGGTAACAGTGTTTCTAGTAAACATGTTCGCAGTTAAAATGTTCCTTCTCAAAATTTTCCTAGTGAAAGTGTTCCTTGTCAAAATTTTCCCAGTAAAAGTGTTCCTTGTCAAAATGTTCCCAATAAAGGTGTTCCAGATTCAAAAAATAATACCTCATTCCTAATTAAAATGGTCCTAGCTAAAATGCTAGCGGTCAAAAGGTTCCCAGTAACAAAATTCCCAGTAAAAGTGTTCCTTGTCAAAATGTTCCAATAAAAGTGTTCCTAATTATAAAATAATTCACAATTGAAAATGTTTCCAGCGAAAATGTTGGCGGTCAAAAGGTTCCCAGTAACAATGTTCCATGTCAAAATATTCCAAATTGGAAACAGGTAAAATGTTTAATTACATAGGCGCAGACAGTCAACAGTCTCGGCATGTCAGAATGCACCTAACCTACAATTATCATTTACGATTCAAAATAGCAAATCTTAAAATTTGCCTAGTTTATCAATTATAAAAAAATTAACGCCACGTTAAGCAACCATACCTGAATAGCCAATTTAGTTTTTAATAGGTTCCCCTGTTATGTTGACTCCTTCCACATTTCTTCCTCCCCTCCTCGAGAATCACCCCTCCCACTACCCTCACCTAATAAAATCTGATCATTCTGAACTTGTATATTTTTAAAGTAAGTATTAAGATTGCTATTGAATGACAGGAATGTGTCGAAACTGGTAGCAAATAAAAAAAATCAATTGAAAAAAAAGTTGAAATTTTTTCTGGGAACATTATCAACACAAACATTATTAGCGGCCACGATAGTATATGTATTCAATATATACACCCTTTATACGATTATTATTGTCAAATTATTTGCATATTATCTTCATAACCTTGCGCAAAACATATCCACTTCCCCTTTTGACCTCCCAACCCCCTCGACTTGAATGTGTACTATATTGATTGCCATCCGTTCCAAATTTTGCTCAGTTGCACTCCGGGACCTGAGGGGGTAATTGTGGAGTGTAGTCTCCCCATCCCCAGCTATCGCACCCCTAGTTTGGACGGGATTTGAATACAGTGTTACTGTTTCGAATCTGCGTAAAGAAAACGCAACAATTGATGGGCCTTGAATTGTAAAGTCGTTTTGATCAAAATTAATTTGATGTTTTTCGTAGAAAGGAATGACTTTGTTTGCTATGAAATATAATAATGTAAATGCATTAAACAATTGCGTATTGATGATTTTTGCCTAAATATCTCTACTTATCTAACTATCAGGAACCTTCACAGAGGTAGGCAGAGAGAATGGACCGCAGTACGACTCTGTTTTGGAACACACTCTTTGCTCCAATCACATGCATGCATAATTTCATACATGCACGGAAAAAATTCACAAATATTAAATATTGCTATTTTATTAAAAATCTCTTCAAATTATTTCTAATCCGGTTAAAAGCGGAATTGTATGCCCTTAACGAATGAATTGATGGGATAACTAGTAAATTTTTAGTAAAATTCGAATATTTCACATTTCGTCATTATATATTATTAAGACAAACGCAGGTGAATAAACATGTGTTCCGATATTATTGCGAATTTACTAAAAGTTTACCGGGAAGCGGCCTGCAGTCTCATTTTTAACTGGATTACCAATAATTTGAAGATATTTTTAATAAATCAGCCGTACTAATATTTCTCCGTGGAACCGTTCAAATAGAAGAAGAATATAGTTTTAAATGAAGTT